>NC_057947.1:11349147-11474182 GCF_018555375.3 Anguilla rostrata
GCCCTCTATCTGAGACTGCTATACCTGAACAGCCCACTATCTGAGACTGCTATACCTGTACAGCCCTCTATCTGAGACTGCTATACCTGTACAGCCCTCTATCTGAGACTGCTATACCTGCACAGCCCAATATCTGAGACTGCTATACCTGCACAGCCCTCTATCTGAGACTGCTATACCTGTACAGCCCTCTATCTGAGACTGCTATACCTGAACAGCCCTCTATCTGAGACTGCTATACCTGTACAGCCCACTATCTAAGACTGCTATACCTGTACAGCCCTCTATCTGAGACTGCTATACCTGCACAGCCCTCTATCTGAGACTGCTACACCTGCACAGCCCTCTATCTGAGACTGCTATACCTGCACAGCCCTCTATCTGAGACTGCTATACCTGTACAGCCCACTATCTGAGACTGCTATACCTGTACAGCCCACTATCTGAGACTGCTATACCTGTACAGCCCACTATCTGAGACTGCTATACCTGTACAGCCCTCTATCTGAGACTGCTATACCTGTACAGCCCTCTATCTGAGACTGCTATACCTGCACAGCCCTCTATCTGAGACTGCTATACCTGTACAGCCCTCTATCTGAGACTGCTATACCTGTACAGCCCACTATCTGAGACTGCTATACCTGTACAGCCCTCTATCTGAGACTGCTATACCTGCACAGCCCTTTATCTGAGACTGCTATACCTGTACAGCCCTCTATCTGAGACTGCTATACCTGCACAGCCCTCTATCTGAGACTGCTATACCTGTACAGCCCACTATCTGAGACTGCTATACCTGTACAGCCCTCTATCTGAGACTGCTATACCTGCACAGCCCTCTATCTGAAACAGCTATATCACCAGCACACCTGCAACCACAGTTCCGTAACACCACACACATCAGAACAGCTAGCGAAGTTCAGCTTTCTCCACCAAAAGCAGCAGTCAGAAAGAGACGTATGAAAAAGTAAAGCAAAAATTGAGGCTATTTCAGTCCCAATACTGCTGTCAGGGTATTAATGCTCTTTTCATCACATCCACAATGAAAAGGTAGTTAACGCTGAGGGAAAATAAAATAGGCGCTAATCTAGCGTGATGTCAGTCAGGAAGCAGCCGGAGCCTGCTGTCCAGGATGGGGGGGGGGGGGGGGCGGGACAGGGTGCCAGTATCCCACCCCCCCAGCGTCTGAGCACAGAACCCTTCCCTTAAACACGCACACACAAGCACATCAACCAAAACACGCACGCACGCACGCACACACACACAATCACATCATCACACACAAACACAGACACACGCACGCACACACACAATCACATCAACACAGACCCACGCATACACATGCACACACACAAAATCACATCAACTCAAACACGCACACACACACCCACGCACACACACACAATCGCATCAACACAGACACGCATACACATGCACACACACAAAATCACATCAACCCAAACACGCAAGCACACACACACACACACAAACAAAATCACATCAACACAGACACACACATATACACACACACACACACACACATATACACAATCACATCAATGCACACACACGCAAAGACCAAGCAGTGTCACACCAAAACAGTACACACATAAATACACACACACAGTAAAACAAACACATTCAACAGTTTTCTTGCTCTTGTTACTACAAGTTTTGTCATGAAAAGCATTAATCAGGGGGCTGGTCATAACTGGTCTGTATCTCTCTCTCTCTCTCTCTCTCTCTCTCTCCTTTTCTCTCTCTCTCTCTCTCCCTCCCTCCCTCTTTCTCTCTCTCTCTCTCTCTCTCTCACACACACACACACACCCATCCCTGAACAGAGACACAGCAGAGCGAAACGTCTTTGCTCAGGCGCACACACTTTAACTCCTGAATGATAAAGCTGAGCTACTGCTCACACACACACACACACACACACATCATGCACACACACACAAGAGAACAAGCACAGCCACACACACTCTCTCTCACACACACACAAGAGAACAAGCACAGTCACACACACTCTCACACACACACATGCACGCACATAAACACGCGCACACACACATGCTCTGCGGTAGTGTCTGACACAGCCCCTGCTATCAGTACAGCCCTCTCAATCACACCCACAGCATGGGCTGCAGTGCATCTCCAATACCCCACAACACGCAGAGGCTACGGCCAGCGCTAAGGCTAGCATCCCTAATACACCGCAACACCCAAGAGGCTACGGCTAGCGCTACAGCTAACCCCAAGGCTAGCATCCCCAATGCCCCCGAAATGCAGAGGCTACAGCTAGCGCGGCGGCTAGCATCCCCAACGCTCCCAACATGCCCAGGCTACCGCCGGGCGCTACGCGTCCTTCCCACCCGCAATCCCAGCGCCTCTCAGACAGGGGAAACGACGGCGAGCCCTACCCATCAGCCCCGGCTCCTGTGTGAGGAAACCGGCCGGCGTGGCGAGCTCCCGCTTCTCTCCGCTCCGCTCAGGGGGAAACGCTAATCCAGCGGCTGGCTGTGGCGTCCGCGTCGCGCTTCTCTCTCTCTCTCTCTTCCGCGCTCCCGCTCTCTGCCTCTCTCGGCTTTCTTCTCCCCGGCTCTGCCTCTAACTCTCCGGCTCCCTCGGCCCCCTCCCCGCCCCTCCCCTCCCCGGCCCGCCCCTCCCCCCTCCTCCCTTTCGGCTGGTGACATCAGAGCGCAGTCTCAGGCATGCAGAATGTTTATACACGCTGCTGCTCCGTTTCCTGGAACGCTGGTCACATTCACAGAAGGCCCGCTCTCCCTCCCTCTCTCTCTCTCTCTCTCCCTTCCTGTTTTATCACTCTCCCTCACTTTCCCTCTCTCCCTCCTTCTCTTCCAGCTGCTCTCTCACTCCTTCATTCTGTCTCTCTCACAGCTGCTCTCTCCCTCGTTTTCCCTCTCTCTGCTTCTCTCCCTCTCTTTTTATCGCTATCCCATGCCTTCTCTTTCTCTCTCATCTCATTAACACTACACTGCTGCCGTAACACAGCCCGTAACAGAGGGCCCCGGACCGTGGAGGCGGGATTTTAAAATAGCACAGCGCTTTATAAAAGATTTAAGGGATTATCAAGCCGGCCGAGCGGGAGCGTCGCTCCTAGCCGCCGCAATCGACTCAGCCCCGCCGTCGCCGAAGTCACCGCGGCGAAATAGAAAGAAATGTAAAAAAGAAAAAAAAAGAAACAGCGGCCGTTCACGCGGAGCACGGGCTCCGCTTCTCGTAAGACGCAGATCACGGAGCGGCTGATCGCTTTCTCCCGCCCTCCCTCGGTGTCCCCGAACCGCCGCGCGGGCGACGTAACCCCCCCGAGCGCTCAAATAAACGGGTGGATGAGTGTGCGTCGCCACCTCCCAATCCCGGCTCCACCGAATGTAGCCCCCATTGTGACGCGCGTTAGAGAAGGGCTCGTTTCTATGGGCAAAAATAGCGGCTTATTCACGGCCAAGGCGGAAGAATGAGTTCTGAGGCCCTTTTGTGCCTTTATAGTGAGAACCGCGGTGCCACACCGCAGTTCCCAGAATCCTCTCCGCCGAACTGGGTGACCGACCCGACGGGGGAGCCGTGACTCGACAAGCTGACGTCACGCTCGCTTCCTGTCCGCCAAGGCCTGGCGACCACGCGCGGACCCTCTGCTCCGGCTCCACGGCTGAACCATCGACCGATCGATTAATCGATCAGCCGGCTCGGCGGGCGCGTTCACGGAGACAGAGTCGGCGATTAGAGCTCGGGCGCTTGCTCGAGAGGCGCCGCCAATCAAACGAGCGTGAGGACGGGACGCCCCTCCCGGGGCATCACGGGCGGAAACGTAACCGCGGAGACGAACGGGATCCAATTCCAGTTACAATGCCCTGAGGTGGTGCCCCGGGCAGGGGTCTACCCGAACGTAGCCCAAAGGCAGTGAGATCAGCTCCGGGGCGAGCGCAGGAGCGCGGACTCCGTGCGAGAGCGTCCTCCTTCCCCCTGCAGCTGCCTGCACCGCGCACATCACCCGGGGAACCCACCAGCAGACGGGACCGGAGGGGGAACGGGGCGGTCGTGTTCCCCGCCGTGGAGAGGTGATTTATGGGCAGCGGGGACGACGCCGCCGGGCCCGGGAGAGAACGCGGCCGCTTATCTTCCCGCTAGCGCTGCATCACGGCGGGAGGACCAGCTGGCCCAGAAGGAAAAGCCGCTAATTCTTCTTCTTCACTTTCTGTTACATGTTGTGGTTATCGCCAATTAGTTACTGTCATGAAAAGATCTACAGCTCAGCGACGTGGGGCTGCGCAGCGATGGAGGGCTCTCCTAAAGCAGACGGATTTTGTCAGCGTTCAGCAGACGTATGTGTCTATAATTACATTATCGCACTACATCAACTGCATTAGCCGCAGTAATGGCTTCCTCGTGTTTCTAAAACATTGTTTGCTCGGCAGACACCTTTATCTGGGATGAATTAAATGCAGGAGCTGAGAAGTTTTAACGCTGCTCATTCAGGCAGCAGGGCATTGAGGGCAGAGACTGCAGATAATTCATTTGTCTAAGGAAACATAGGCAGTGCTCCACTGCGGATTCAAACTTGCGGCCACTGTGTTACAAGCACAGTCCTTAACCACGACCCCTGAACACCTCTTTATAAATCTCGAGTTCTGATCATACGAATCTGCAAATGTTTTCATACACTTCCAGTTTTAACATGTTGAGAAAATTGAAATTTCTCAGAAAAGAAAAGGTCTTCTCTCTGCTACCGTTTAGAGGCTACTCTGAGCAGCACGCTGCCCAGATAAACTTGCTTATCTCAGATCTCTGCTGACGAGCTTTGACGTCAGTGCTTACCTCCTTTGCAGTGATGCAACAGATAAGGAAAAAATACATCTCACTTGTCAAAGAAGCGAAACTAAATCGAATTGCTGAGTTTCGCACGTAGAACAAACAAACACTGGCGATGCCATTCTCATCCTCCTTCATCTTACTCATCTTGCATGTAAACGGTTGACGTGCAGCGAATACTACCTGTACCTTTTCTTAACTGCTTCCACTGCAGAATAGGTAAGTGCCTATGCAAGTGTGACCCTTTGTATGTTAGCATAGCTGAAAGTGCCTATGCAGGTGTGAAACCTAGCACGTTAGCATAGGTAAGTGCCTATGCAGGTGTGAAACCTAGCACGTTAGCATAGATGAGTGCCAATGCAGGTGTGACAATTAGCACGTTAGCTCACCTAAGTGCCAATGCAGGTGCGACAATTAGCATGTCATCATAGTTAAGTACCTGCAGAGGTGTGGCACACAGCATGTTAGCATGGGTAATTGCTTAAGTAGGTGTGACAATTAGCATGCTAGCATAGTACCTATGCGATACTCCCCACATGAAACAAACAGGAAATCATGTCCCCCTCAAACCAAAACCGATGATTCCACAACAAAATGGTTCCAGAAAAAGGAAAACAATAAACAAGTTTATTCTCTCCCTGGCAAGAGCAGTAGAAAACAACTTCCCCCCTCTTCTTTAAAGCTGAGAAGGACGAGGTGGGGAAGAAAAAAAAGGAAGAAGTTTGCTCCATTCACGGCGAGAGAACTCGCGGGCGTGAGGCACGCGCAGCAGACTCACAAAAGAGCCGTCAGAACTTTCAGAGCGCTGACAGGATGGGGGGGGGCGTGACACACGCAGAAAAATCTGAGCTACTCTACACTCTGGAGGGGTGGGATGGGTTTGGGGGGGGGGGCGGGGGGTTTGCAACAAACATCTGTCACGGTAGCCTCCTCCGCTACTGTAAATAATGCATTTCTTTAACGATCAGGTTTGGGTGGGTAAATGAGTCAGCCACGGACACAGAAGGAAGGATGAATTAATAATGGAGCGCTACGGGTGTAAACAAAGAGCCGGGGAAAATGACAACTCCACTACGGCGTACAGCGTGCTGATGGAGGGAGGGAGGGAGGGAGGGAGAGAGGGAGGAGGTGAGGGAGAGAGGGAGGGAGGGAGAGGGAGAGAGAGGAGGGAGGGAGAGGGAGAGAGAGAGAGAGAGAGGGAGGGAGAGAGGGGAAGAGAGAGAGAGAGGAGAGAGAGAGAGAAAGAGAGGGGGAGAGAGGGGAGGGATAGAAGGAGGGATAGAGAGTGAGAGGAGGGAGAGGGGGAGAGAGAGAGAGAGAGAGAGAGACTTTCCCATATTCCTGGCAGATCTTTATTTTTTATATAACATCCATCCCCCCAGGATATGGGGTGGGGTGGGGTGGGGTGGGGTAGACTCCAAACATGTAAATGATGCATTATTTATTATTGATTTATGTTATTTATGGAACCGCGGCACGACTCGCCCCACAATCCCCTCCGCCGCGGCTCCCAGCTCCGCGCTGCCATTTTAATAACGGTAAACCGCGGCGCGTTCGGGGAGGGAGAGGGGCCGAGGCGCGGGGGCTCGGGTCTGATTAACGCCACGCCCGGCCGGTTAAGAACATCGGCGTAACGAGGCCGCTCGCCGCCGAAGTTCATCACGCCACCTTTTCTGATTACCCCTGTGAATGATGACCTTCTCTTTCAGTGTTTTCTTTTTTTTTCTTTAACGATGGCTCTGTGGAGGAGCTCCGTGAAAGTGGCGGGGCTGGAAAGCGGCAGGCGTGCGAGGACAGGGCCCGGTTCACGAGGGGCAGATTAATTAGGCGGTCGCGGGCGCGGGGCGACAGCGGAACTCGGGGGTTCTCTTTTGTTTGTTTGTTTGTTTGTTTGGGGCTAATTGGAGCCGGGGCCCATTTCTCGAGCCGGGGACGGACGGACGGAGGCTCGCGTTTGAAAGCCGGCGACACAAACAAACGGCCCTTCCCTTCAAAGAACCGCAAAGAAGACAATCAAAAAAGAGAAAGAAAAAAAAGAGCCAAAACGTCGTCCCACAGCAAACGCTTCCGCCAGAGCGAGTGCGTCATCTCATCTCGCCCTCGCGAACGGCCCGACAGTGAAGGAAGAGGTGGCCTACATTCGGCGCGGAAACCAGGGGCGGGGAACGGCCCAAATTGAGCCCCGCCGCCTCGGGTTCCCCCTCACCGGACCACGGCCGGCACTCGCCGAGGAAGACGAGGGCGTCTCCGAGCCTCGGACCCTTTCCAGAACTGGAACTCTTTCATCTCTACTAATGCACGCGTGATCTGGACAGGCCTGGTCCACCAAGGCCACAGTAATGGCCCATTAGCCATTTAGCCCAGTGCATTGTGGGGGCTGTGGTTGGGGTCGGGGCCGGGGCCGCGGGAACGCTGACGCGGGGCTTTTTTTCGGGCTGCAGCGGGTTCCGGCTAGACGAGTCCTCCGTAATGGACGCCGGCCTTGCCCTTCACCGCCCCGCCTCTGGACCGGACAGGGCGCCCCGCCCCGCCCCGCACGTGGAGCATTCCCCACACAGACCCCATGAATAATGCACACACGGCAGGCACATAACTGCTCCTAGGGAGGGGGGAGTCTAAAATAGACTGGCCCAGCCGAAGAGGCGGAAGCGGTAAGTGTCGAGGGACGGCCCTGGAGGGCGGGAGCCCGGCCCGGTGAGCGGCGTCCCGCTCCGGAGCGCCGCTCGGTAAACCCGGCTTCGGGACGCTTTTCCCCGGGGCTGTGCCGCGGTTCGGTACAGGGACCCGTCCTTCCGCACGCGAACGCAGAGCTGCACACAGACCTTGGTCGTGACCCTGATTTGCTATTTCTTATTCTTTCTCTTTTTTTAACCCTTTGAAGAGCTGGTTTTTTGGAATGTTTCTGGAATGTTTTCAGTGTTCCGGAACTTTCACCTGCCAGCAGTGATTGTTACGTCAGCATTAGAATGTTCACTTAAGAACATTCCAATCTCGTGTTTGTGACATCACACCTTAAAGGGTTAAGGGGGTTAAAACCTCTCTGTGTAACTGCGTGCCTGCTGACTGAAGAATGCGGACGGTGTCCTCGTACTCCCGTTGGGAGGTAACCCCGCCTCTCTAAAACGCTCCGGGACGGATGGGGCGGGGCCAGACGCCGGCCGATCGCCCGGGCCCCGTGTGGCCCTGCTGGATGCCGGAGAGTCCCGCTTCCCCGGGACCTCGCCCATGCAAAATTGATAGCGCGAGAAAGCCCCCGCTTAGCAACAAACACGCCTTCGCTCTCAAAACAGCTCCCGCCCGAGCCAAACTAAGTAGGCTACAGCATTGCCCAGTGTGGCGGAAGACAAAAACAAGCCTTTTAAACCTCACAGACAGACAGAGCAGAAAATGCGACCGGGGCAGGTGTGGTTTTGCATACGCTGAGGTGCTCCTGCGCGTGTGATGGGTAGAGTTCTTTACACAGTGGGTATAACCCAGGAGTCTGGAACAAGCCTGAGACAAGCCTGGGGCGAGCCTGGGGCTAGTCTGCAACGAGCCTGAGATGAGTCTGGGATGAGTCTGGGATGAGTCTGGGATGAGTCTGGGATGAGTCTGGGACGAGTCTGGGACGAGTCTGGGATGAGCCTGGGATGAGTTTGGGATGAGTCTGGGATGAGTCTGGGATGAGTCTGGGATGAGTCTGGGACGAGCCTGAGGCGAGGTCGCGACAATCCTGAGACAAGCCAGTTAGCGCAGCCCGCTAGTTCATTATTCCCCGTCCCCTCAGCCTCCCTCTCCCCCCACAAATCAGGCCCTGTTTACGAGCCCTGGCGCACGCTCCGCCGTCGCTTCCTATTACGGGGCTATTCATAGGGCGCGGCGACGGGGGCGCGTGATTTAGGGCCCCTCATCCCTTCTGATTGGCCCGTTTCTGCTCGTTATTGCTCACAGAGGCGGCGTGGGAGCTGGAATCGAAGCCGCGTGCGTTCGTCAGGTCGCTCAGCGCGCCGCGGCGGGAGCACGCGCCGGGAGCATGCGGCGTTTTGGGAGGGGCCCGGAACTCGAAGATTCTCTCAGCGGGCGGCCCCCACTGCAGTTATAATAATAATAATAATAATAATAGCTTTGTTTGTATAGAACTTTTCAATACAGGTAACAAAGTGCTTCACAATAGTTACTCCCCGTATCCATGGAGCGAAATGCACAGGTACAATAACGCAACACAAGGTAACATCGTGAAATACGTCTGGAAATCTTGAAGGAACGCGAGGCAAGAACCACTGCAGAAACTCCTTTCTGAGCTGAAACCAGCCAGGGAAGGGGCATCAGGTCAGTTCTGAGGGAATAATTCATATATAAAGCAAAGAACCTGTCAATCGATCAATCAATCAGTCAAGGATGGGCTGTACGGATGAATGGCACATGATGATTGATCAGACTGAAATCTATCGGAGCTGGACCAGGCCCAGGGGAGAGGTGAGAGCCATAGAGATGTTCGAACCCGTGCTCTCTCCGACTCCCCCCCCCCCTCTCCACCCACCACGGCTGTGCCACAGATGGCGGGCGGCTGCCCCCACCGCGGAACACGCTGGCTTCCGGCATCAGCGAGGGGGGGGGGGGGGGGGCTGGCACCAGTGTGCCCCCCTGGGAAATCGGGGTTGCCCCTGGTAACCGGGCGATCCGTCCGGCCGATCGGGTCGCCACGGCAACCGGCGTCGCTAGCGAACGTCAGCCTCGCCCAAAGGTGTTTTTTTTTTTTATAAAGGCGAATCAAAACGCGCGCGAGTACAAATCCCACCGCCGTGTACGGCGAGCGGCGGTATGATATTACTCATCTCTTGATCCGCACGACTGTACGCTGGGATTAGTCGAGTCAAACAGATTAAATTACCTTTTCAGGCAGAGGGAGGGAGGAAGGGAGAGCGGGCGGGAGAGGTCTGGGGGGGGGGAGGGGCGGGGGATCTGACTCCCAGGAAGCCGAGCGCTGCCGGAGAGCGGCCCTGACGCGCGGCGAAGGCGTACGCAGCCGCGGAATCTCCAGACCGCCGTGGCTAGCGGGGGACCGGCGCTCACGCGGAGGAACTCGACCGTCGCGTTCTCGACCGGCGCCGTGGCCGTGTGCCGAACCTGCCGTACGTCCTGTTCCCCGCCCCCCCCGGGAGGGGCTGAGATCGCCTGATCTCCCCGGCGAGGGGAGGGGCCGGCGGGCGTACCTGCCCTTCAAACGCACCCGAAAAACAGATGGGCGCAGCGGCCCCACAGAACGCTCGGAGAGGGCTGGTGGTGCGGCGGCCAATCGCGCGGCGCGGTGTCGGCGGCCCTCGAAGAGCAGGGACGAGGCGGTGGGCGGGGTCATCGCAAGGTCGAGGCGGTGCCTGTGAGAGCCCGGCTCGGCGCCGTTAGCCTGCCTGCCTGACCGGGGCCCGGTCCAGGCCTCCCCGCCGCGCCCACCAGAGCCCGAGCAGCCGCCCGACGCCTCGCCCCTGTGCCACCTGGCACCCGGTCCTGGCACCGGCGCCAGTGCGAGGGCGCGGGCCAGCGCTCGTCCCGCACGGGTGAGGGGGCCCCGGCAGCCATCTGCGAGGCTGGCGGGCGGGAGGTTCGGAGACGGGGGCCGCTTCCAAAAAACGGCGCTCGGCTTGCGTCCCGCCAGTGTGAAAGCGCCGGACCGGCGGACCGGCTCCTCAATGGCTTCGGGGCGGCCCCCGCGGGACGGGACGCCGCGCGCGACCAGCGCTGACGCCCCGGCTGTTCCTCCCAGGAAAGTCCGGCGGGAAGGAACAGCCACAGGAACCAAAATAACACACACACAAAATATCAAGCCGTTCTTCCAGTAGGACTAAGCCCAGTCATGCCTCTCGTGATCAGCGCAGATGAAGAAACCCTGAGGGGACCTTCTGGGGACCTTCACTGTGTGGCCCCTCCAGCTCCCAGCAAAACGGTACAGACCCACACTTCCACCGTACACACACAACCTCCTTTTTCCATTTTGTTCCCAGGCGACCATGGCAACGTCTCCGAACGTGGCGGTCCAGCGGACGCGGACGCACCGCACCACGCCGCTGGGTCGCGGACGTAGATACCGCTCTCTCGCAGGGAGGAAAGGAGGGAGGGGGGAGAGAGCGAGAGACAGACAGAGAAACAGAGAGAGAGAGCGAGAGAGAGAGAGTGTTCTGACCTCCCTCTTGCGGGTAATTACACCTGAGAAGGTTGTCCTGACATAGCACAGAACTCACGCACAAATTAAGCACCAGGAGGGGCAAGGGGACCTTCACTGGACTTCTGCGCACAAGGGGGGGCGCAGACAGGGGAGCAAGTAGCAAGGCGGGGGGGGGGACTGGGGCAGCCTGACCCAAAAAACAAACCTTTGAATATTAATCAATATTTGGCTCCAATTTGTTATGACCATGTGACATGGGAAAGAGGCACCTTTCTTTCATTCAGTACACACACACACAAACACAAACATAGGCACGCACATACACACACACGCACACACACACACACACATACCTGTTTTCACCAGGCAGCCCAGGTAGGTTCTGGAATATTCCTGCTAAGCCCCACGTGAGCCTCAGCGGCCCAGGCCACAGTAACAGCCGCACGCAGCGCCGGCTGTGCGAATGACCACACCGCCCGCCCGCCCATTACCGAACGGGGTCGGGCCGGATCCCGTTTAACTGTGCTGCTGTGTCCTACAGTACATCATTTAACTGTGCTGCTGTGTCCTACAGCAAGCCTTTAACTGTGCTGCTGTGTCCTACAGCAAGCCTTTAACTGTGCTGCTGTGTCCTACAGTACAGCCTTTAACTGTGCTGCTGTGTCCTACAGCAAGCCTTTAACTGTGCTGCTGTGTCCTACAGCAAGCCTTTAACTGTGCTGCTGTGTCCTACAGTACATCATTTAACTGTGCTGCTGTGTCCTACAGTACATCATTTAACTGTGCTGCTGTGTCCTACAGCAAGCCTTTAACTGTGCTGCTGTGTCCTACAGTACATCATTTAACTGTGCTGCTGTGTCCTACAGCAAGCCTTTAACTGTGCTGCTGTGTCCTACAGTACATCATTTAACTGTGCTGCTGTGTCCTACAGCAAGCCTTTAACTGTGCTGCTGTGTCCTACAGTACAGCCTTTAACTGTGCTGCTGTGTCCTACAGTACATCATTTAACTGTGCTGCAGTGTCCTATAGTACAGCCTTTAACTGTCCTGCTGTGTCCCGTAGCACAGTCTTTAACTGTGCTGCTGTGTCCCCTACAGCAGCGCCTTTAACTGTGCTGCTGTGTCCTACAGCAAGCCTTTAACTGTGCTGCTGTGTCCTACAGCAAGCCTTTAACTGTGCTGCTGTGTCCTACAGTACAGCCTTTAACTGTGCTGCAGTGTCCTACAGTACATCATTTAACTGTGCTGCAGTGTCCTATGGTACAGCCTTTAACTGTGCTGCAGTGTCCTACAGTACATCATTTAACTGTGCTGTAGTGTCCTATAGTACAGCCTTTAACTGTCCTGCTGTGTCCCGTAGCACAGTCTTTAACTGTGCTGCTGTGTCCCCTACAGCAGAGCCTTTAACTGTGCTGCTGTGGCCCCTACAACAGTCAGCAGATTTTTCAGTTTTCATATCCATTTTTTGGAAAATATGATAAATAGATTTCAGTGCACTGTATTAAAATACATATTGCAGAATGTGAAAGAAACAACAACATATATATCTTTATATTGCAAAGTGCCTGAATATTTTTTTACACTTTCATGATATTAAATATGAAATATTATCTATTTTATGTGAATATACTCTGTGAGATGTGTTTTCCTGTAGACAGAGCTGAAATGGAGCTTGCAGTGGTGGGGGGGGGGGGGGCAGTTTGGCCCTCTTAGCGATGAGTATGAAAAGGAGTGGCTTGTAAACTGAAACCATGGCGACCCAGCCCTACCCCATGCCCCCCCACCCCCCCAGCCCCAGGGGGGGCACTCTGCTGGCGATCGATAGATCAGGAACACTGAGAACCGTTAGGCAACACACCACCGGCCTACCGCGACCCGGACTCTGGCCACACACCACCGGCCTACCCCGACCCGGACTCTGGCCACACACCACCGGGCCTACCCCTGGTGGAACTCCAGTCCTCACAAAGGGGGGTAAAATGGGGTCAAGGTGGAGGTGAGATGAGGTCTGGAGGGTGCGTACTGACCAATGCCTCCATCTCGCTCCATCTTATGCCAATGCTCAGCAAGGGACCAAGTCAAAGTAAAAGGGGGTCTTCAGTTAGACAGTGAATGAGGTAGAGAATTGTGATTAATTCCACCCAAATTAAGTGAAAGCACACAAAAAAGACTTAGATATTATGCTGCATCGAAAGTGCTCTAAATACGTGTCATTTCCTGCAGAAAACCCACTGGATAATAACTACGTATCTTGCATTTGTTTGCATTACGTTCATTTGTGTTTATTTACGGTCTGTGGGGTCATAGCAATTCAAGTACGCACCACAAGTAAACCATGATGACCCCAAGAATTACAGGAGGAAGATTTATGACATTTACAATTTAGTCATTTGGTAGATGCTTTTAGCCAAAGTGACTTAAAAAGTAGAATTTCATTTGGTAAGCAACACCAATAGGGACAGGCAAAGTTACAGTAATACACGTTTCACTGTAAAGGTGCAGTCTTCAAGACCTTTTAGATAAACGGAGAGATTTTTGTATGTTCCCACACATGCATTACATGTGTATCTCACATACATTAGAATAGTAAATGTCTCCAACAATCATTTTGATTTTTATATTCACATTTCCACTAATTGGGGCTTTTATTAAGATGAAAACCTTTCAGAGCACTTTCTAAATACTTTCTGAAGACTTTTGGCGTATGGTACAAGCTAATGAACTAAAGAACAACATGGATAACAAGAAGTGCATCTGCATTTCACTGCTTATAAACAAAAGCAACAACGAACAGAATCTTTTTCACATTTTCTGTGGCCTTTTAAGGTAAGTGAGATTTGAATATTAGAATTAGCACTACTTTTCGCAAATTTCTAGAATTAATTATTTAGAGGTTCTGAAAAATGTACGGGTTCCCCAGTGCTTGTATGCATACATATTCCGGTAGCGCACACATGAACTGTTTTAACACTCGTTAAGCTCGTTAAGCTGGTACTCCCTCGGGGATGCCTCAACTAAAAATAAAGTTGAGGCTTGAAAAATGAGGAGAGAGATAAGGTCTGTTAATTTTGGAGGTTTACATGAAGATTCAGGAGTGTAATTTTCAGACGCCCCCTTGGCCCCAACCACAACCTGCTCAACAAGCCGTCCCTAAATACCATCCCTTCACTTTCAGGTATACCGCCGATCATCTTGTGTCAGCTGTTTCTGACACCCCTCCTTTTTCACCCTCTCCATCTTTACCTTTCACATTCACCTTTGTTTTCTTCTTTCCATTCATCGCTCCTTTCCAAAGGTGGGTGGGGCCACAGACTGTCATCAGGTGCAAATCCAAGCCAAAGTTCAAACGCACATAAAATATCTCGAATGCATGTATGATAAGGTTCAATAAGTTACAATACATACAGGCATTCCACAGATGCAACTTAGACATATTTTGCAACTTTTCACATAGTGTCCTCTCATACACCAGGATACAAACTGAAGCAATTCAGGTGTAGCAGCCTACTGTCCTCAAGGATACAATGGCAGTGTCCTACCAGGGAATCAAACCTGCAACCTTTACAAGTCCAGTTTCCTAACCATTACATTATACTGCCAGAGCAATATAAGGCTTTACATCGTATGTTCTGTACGGGGGAAGTTTTCCACTAGATCACTTTTTAAGTGTAAAACCTTGTCAGCTTGTCATGACTGGACTGAGGTTGATCCTACAGGAAGTGGAAGTGTGGATTTGCTCAGACCAACTCCAGCTTTCTCCCTTTCCCTTTAATTTCCTCTATCCACTTCCTGTGGGTCAACGCTAAAGAGCGTCAGAGCGAGCTTGTCCAATCCCATCCGAAAAAGGCCAGTGTGGGTGCAGGTTTTTGTTTTAGCCCAGCACTAAGAGACCTGATTCCACTCATCAAGTTCTTGACTGACTATAATTTGTTAATCAGTTGAATCAGGTGTCATAGGGTTGGGGTAAAACAAAAATCTGGAACTAAGAACCTAAGATTGGACACCCTTGCTCTAGAGGAGAGGGTAATTTGGCCTCTGTGTCCCAATTCAGTATTCCTAAGAGCGACACTACTGACACTACTCGTTGGATAAGAACCAAAAGCATGTGATGTAATGTAATGTAATGTAATGTAATGTAAGGTAATGGCAAACGGCACTACATCAGCCTGACTCCAACTCAACTCATGGCCAGCAGGGACGCACGAAGGGTCACGCCCTCCCTAAAAATCAACTTCAACAGCACACGCCATCCTGCTGGTCACTAGACAGAGCAAGAGCAACAAAAGCGATCCACAGGTGACTGACAGGGAGGCTCCGTCCCCCCCCCCCCCGCCACCGGGTGGGCGCGAGGCGGAACCGAACCCTCCCACAGTCTCACCGCTCTGCAGGAAAGGGGCTACACGAGCCTTTCATCCCACCACAGAAATGCATTTTATCCAGGTGATGTGAAGGGAACTGTATGGCGGTGTGTATCTGTGGCAGGAGGGGGAGCTGGATAGAGAGAGACGGAGAGAGGGAGACAGGGAGAGAGAGACAGAGCGAGAGAGGGAGAGAGGGAGAGAGACCAGTAAGGCTCTCTGGTTGAAAGGCAGGCCTGGTGTGTAAAGTGATTTTCACACTTGGGTTTTGAAATGCTAATGTATGACTTACATTAGCATGGCACTCCCACTTCAGACACCCCCAGATCTTCCTTCACTTCTGCTCTCTCTCTCTCCCTCCCTCTCTCTCTCTCTCTCTCTCTCTCTCCCTCCCTCTCTCTCACTCTCCCCTCTCTCTCTCTCTCTCTAGCACTTAAGAGCTCATGCATTATTCAGCGCGTGGATAGAGAGAGCGAGGAGTGATGGAACGAGTTTGGCCGCAGAGTGTAGACACAGGGCCCTGCCCGTCTCTCAGCCCCGTCCCCCTGGCCGCGTGCACCGCCGCGCGAGAGCCAGAGGCCGCGTACGCGTTCCTCATCCCGCCCCCCCCCCCCCGAAAAGCGCTCCACGCGGCCAGCCACGCTCCTACCCTAGCGCGCCCGCTAACCGCCATCCGCTACACGTCGCTCAAAACTGCAACCGGCCTCAATCTGCTGCTGCTTAACATGCACACAAGCCAGAGAAACGGGCTCAGTCTGAGCGCCAGCAGCCACCAACATTCACTTCATGAAATGGCTGGGGCCAAGAACATGCAGAGAAAAGAAAACCTCTCTTCGGCAGAATGGAGAGGTGGTGTTCTGAACCTCAGTGCGGAAACAGATGGAAGCGCGCGCGGCTTTATGCCGGTCCAGGGTACGCCAGCGCGACGTGGGCGTTTTAAGAAGCAGCGGCCGCGAGTTTGTTTCAGCGCTCGATTCGTTTCCCGCCCTCGGACAAACCCTGGAAGGCGCCGGAGGAAACGAGGAGGAAGAGCGGCAGCAAGAGCTTAGCGTTAGCGTCTCACTGCGAGAGCTTAGCGCTAGCATCTCACTGAGAGAGCTTAGCGTTAGCGTCTCACTGAGAGAGCTTAGCACTAGCGTTAGCGTCTCACTGAGAGAGCTTAGCGTTAGCGTCTCACTGAGAGAGCTTAGCGCTAGCATCTCACTGCGAGAGCTTAGCACTAGCGTCTCACTGAGAGAGCTTAGCGTTAGCGTCTCACTGCGAGAGCTTAGCACTAGCGTCTCACTGCGAGAGCTTAGCGCTAGCATCTCACTGAGAGAGCTTAGCACTAGCGTCTCACTGAGAGAGCTTAGCGAACTCATGCGAACAATACCGCGAGAGCTTAGCCTAGGCTCACTGCAGAGAGCTTAGCGTTAGCGTCTCACTGCGAGAGCTTAGCACTAGCGTCTCACTGCGAGAGCTTAGCGCTAGCATCTCACTGAGAGAGCTTAGCACTAGCGTCTCACTGCAAGAGCTTAGCGTTAGCGTCTCACTGCAAGAGCTTAGCACTAGCATTAGCGTCTCACTGCGAGAGCTTAGCGTTAGCGTCTCACTGTGAGAGCTTAGCACTAGCTTTAGCGTCACACTGCGAGAGCTTAGCACTAGCATAGCGTCTCACTGAAAGAGCTTAGCACTAGCGTCTCACTGAAAGAGCTTAGCGCTAGCGTCTCACTGCGAGAGCTTAGCGTTAGCATCTCACTGTAAGAGCTTAGCACTAGCATCTCACTGTAAGAGCTTAGCACTAGCATCTCACTGTAAGAGCTTAGCACTAGCATCTCACTGTAAGAGCTTAGTGCTAGCATCTCACTGTGAGAGCTTAGCACTAGCTTTAGCGTCTCCAGCACGCCAGAGTTAGAGAGACCGGCGATGCGCACAGGAAAAAAAAAGAAAAACAAATGTTATCAGTGGTTCACCTCCGCCCGGGCGTGTGTGAGGGTCCTCGGGACGGTCCTGATTTATTTCGGCCAGGGGTAATGTGAGCACTCGCGTCGGTGCGCTGAAAGGACTGCAGAGAACAGTTAAGTGCTGAATATTACCGGTCGACATTAGAAACTCACGCACGCACCTGCACTTCCTGTACCGGCCAAGAGCGGCAGCGCTTGTAGTGAAGTATGTTTCGCTGACCCCCGCTCTTCACTAAAGTGTCTCTCTCTTCCTCCTGTTCCACGTGAGCACGTGTTTTCACGGGGGGGTTTGAGGAGGGGGGGGGGGGGCATGTGTTCATGTGTTCTGTGTTCCTGTGAAGGATGATCGAGCGCGTGCGTACGAGGAGGGAGCCCACGTCCCGCGTCTGCGCTATAGCGCCCTTCCAAAGTCTCCCACGGTCTCGGATCGGCCGCGAGCAGAGCTGGGGGGGGGGAACAGATGCGTCCAATCAGAGCGCGGATGCGCCGCCGCCACCCGCCCATCATAAATATCACATAAACTAGGCCAAGTATAGCTCATAACACAGGGTGACATCACCTTTAACAAGCACTCCGATGCGCTAAATTATGCACACGCCCAAATAATTCACGACCGGCAGGGCAGAGAGGCGAAGTTTGTTATTGACGGAAATCGCTGCGCAGATCTGACCGAAGCTTAGATTCAGAGCTTAGACCAGCTTGATATCCTTTTTTTGTACAAAAGTGAGCTATCAATGCATGTCCACACATGTATTCTCTTCAATGGACAGAGAGAGCTCTACTACTGCCCACTTTTAAGAGACAAATGAACAAATACAAATGTACACACACACACATACACACACACACACACACACACACACACCACACGCAGTAGTAGCAGTAACAGCACTCAAAGAACAACAGCCTATGTGAAAGGCAGACAGAGCTAGGCAGAGGTTAACAGGTGGGAGTCCCCACAAGGCTGGTCACTTGTTTTAGTCCCTACCAGGCTGGCCACTGTTCTAGTCCCCATAAGACTGGCCACCTCTAGTCCCTACGAGGCTGGCCACTGTTCTAGTACCCATAAGACTGGCCACTTCTAGTCCCTACGAGGCTGGCCACTGTTCTAGTCCCCATAAGACTGGCCACCTCTAGTCCCTACCAGGCTGGCCACTGTTCTAGTCCCCATAAGACTGGCCACTTCTAGTCCCTACCAGGCTGGCCACTGTTCTAGTCCCCATAAGACTGGCCACTTCTAGTCCCTACCAGGCTGGCCACTGTTCTAGTACCCAGAAGGCTGCATACTGTTCTCCATTCCTACTGAGAACCTGGAGGTGCCATGCTTCTGCCCGTGCCCATAACGTGCTTACGGCTCCAGCTGGCTGGCTGGCTTCCCATGTCACGGGCCATAACTAGGCACGCTCAAACCCTTCCCATCATGCACGGCTCGCGGGCTGAGCAGCTGAGGCTGATATCTTCTAATTGCACACTTAATACAGAATAATAAGCTGGGAGAGACTTCACATTGATTGCTGTTGTCTTCACAGCGGACAGTTCAGCCGCGAGGACGGGAACCGTAGCAGCGGGATCGCGACCGGCGGCAGACGCCGCGACCCAAGCGGGGCCCAGTGCATGCTGGGAGCACTCAAGTTTGTTTGCACTGTGCCATTGCACAGCAAAGGCAGGCTTGTTCCGGCACAGAGAAATCTTTGGCGGGTTCCAAGGCTAAATTTGTCAGCGCCAAAGCGGGAAAAAAGGGAAGACAACACTTAAAACTGCAGCTAGAAAAAAAGAGAGTAAAGCAGAGAGAGAGAGAGACAAACATGGCAGCACTCATGGGCTCTGTGGGCGAGACTATCGTATGTAAGGACGTTTGGCTTGTTGGTGTCGACGCCCACTAAGCAGAGCTGTGAAGGTGCATACCAGGAGAACACAAAATCAGAGCCAGACAAAAGCAGACAAAATCAGAGCCAGACAAAAGCAGACAAAATCCGGTCATGTTCGTTAATCAATGATGCCAGCACATGCAACATTAATCCATATCATTATGAAAGGTGTTATATCATTTTGAAATGTCATTTTCGTCAAACTAAACACGGACAGTTGAGTCTTTTTTTCTCAAAAACAGTTCGGTGACAGTTATGATTTAAAAGAGCATATCTGGCAGAAAATTTTAAGTAGAAAATAATATCGTGAAAAAAGCTGAGATTCTCCTCTTCGCAGTCATATAAAAACTATAAAAACTAAAATGTGTTTCTGGGTCAAAAACAACTCAAAATGAGCAAGTCATGCCATACTTCATCAAAAATTTTACCTGGGTGCCATTTTTAATCGGTGGGATGACAGACTAGTGCTGGGCGATATGGCCTAAAATTGATATCGCAAAACTTTTTTTTATTGAATGATGATTTCTCAATATTTGGTTATGCTAAAAAATGATCTCGGACCAGGTGAAGGGGGGGGTGGATATCTAAGTTAATTAACCCAGCGAGTACCCAAAGAGTCTTTCCATGCCATTAAAAAGCCAGAGTAAAGGTCATCCTCAAGCAGACCGCTCTAATTAAGCCCCCGGCGTGGCTACGCGTGGCGAATACTCCAGATCCGGGCCGAAGAGCGCGTTTCAGATCGATACTGACTCGCCACAAAGGAGGAAAACCAAAAAGCCTTTTGGCAGCGGGCTGAGCCCCCCGACGCGGAGCCAACCAGGCCGAAAGCAGCCGGCCGGGCCATCTGGCCCCGCGGTCGGGGAGCCTGTTCTCCGCGAGGGGGCGGCCCCTCCTCGATCGGGACGGCGGCGGCGCGCGGGACGGGCGGACACGGTCCCAGACACGCCAGGTGCTGCCGGCTGCGATCCGGTTCCTTTCAGCGAACGAGGCATGAAGGTCTGCTAGTTAAGCGGCCCGTTTCTAATTTTACGCGAGGCGAGGCGCGCCTGCCTGTCCTTGCGCGTCCCGGGCGAGCGGCGGGACCAGGGTGGGGGGGGTGGGGGGGGCGGTCACCCTGGCGGATTCGGCCGCAAGGTCGCCGAGCGGTCGGACCGTTTGGGGTCCCGTGCGCGAACAGCGCTCCTTTCCCTCCGAGCAGGAACAAAATGTGCCGGTACAACTCCAAGAGAAAGGCTCAGCTTGAGCTTCTAAACAGGCTCTCTAAACACACTTACAAACACACACACGCACACACACACGCACGCACACACACACGCACACACATGCACACACGCACGCACACACACCAGCTGTGACAGTACACCTGAACACACGGAAGGCTGGGCAGCTAGCAGGTTCCAGACGCAGGCGTACTCTAGGCAGCCCGTCCGAGCGGCTGCGCACTGTCACACAGAGCGATAATGGCGGTTAATTGTGACCTGATTAAGTGCTTCCACACTGTACACAATCATTATCCCCCTACAGACTCCCAAAGCAGACCGCTGCATCGCCGCTGATCCATCACTGTGGCTGCGGCTTCCCACAGCACCAGCGCAGCCCGGAGACGGAGACAGACCACAGACAGACAGACAGACTGACAGACAGGCACAAACACGGACAGAGACAAGAGAGACACACTGACGGACAGATGAAGGGGGGGGAGAAAGATAAGAGTTTGAGAGACCAGACCAGAGCAAGTGTTTGCGAGAGAGGGGAAGGGAGAAACAGAGAGGGAGAGAGAGAGAGGGAGTGAGGGAGAGAGAGAGGAGGAGGAAACTGGGCTCCTACCAGACGGAATGTGGTTGAGTCCAGATGGCTTCAGAAGCTCCAAGGGCTGGTCTGTACTGGGGAGTCCATCTGCGGGAGACACAGAGCACATGGGTTCAGATATGGTGCACAGCCTCGCTGTACCACACATCACTGTACCAAGCACACAGGAGCAGCATCACTGTACCACACATCACTGTACCAAGCACACAGGAGCAGCATCACTGTACCACACATCACTGTACCAAGCAGCAGCAACACTGTACCACACAGGAGTAGCCTCGCTGTACCACACAGGAGCAGCATCGCTGTACCACACAGGAGCAGCATCCAGGAGCAGCATCACTGTACCACATAGGAGCAGCATCACTGTACCACATAGGAGCAGCATCGCTGTACCACACAGGAGCAGCATCACTGTACAATACAGGAGCAGCATCGCTGTACCACACAGGAGCAGCATCACTGTACCACACAGGAGCAGCATCGCTGTACCAAACAGGAGCAGCATCACTGTACCACACAGGAGCAGCATCACTGTACCACACAGGAGCAGCATCACTGTACCACACAGGAGCAGCATCCAGGAGCAGCATCACTGTACCACATAGGAGCAGCATCACTGTACCACATAGGAGCAGCATCGCTGTACCACACAGGAGCAGCATCACTGTACAATACAGGAGCAGCATCACTGTACCACACAGGAGCAGCATCACTGTACCACAGGAGCAGCATCATTGTACCACACATCACTGTACCACACAGGAGCAGCATCACTGTACCACACAGGAGCAGCATCACTACCACACAGGAGCAGCATCACTGTACCACACAGGAGCAGCATCACTGTACCACACAGGAGCAGCATCGCTGTACCACACAGGAGCAGCATCCAGGAGCAGCATCACTGTACCACATAGGAGCAGCATCGCTGTACCACACAGGAGCAGCATCACTGTACAACACAGGAGCAGCATCACTGTACCACACAGGAGCAGCATCACTGTACCACACAGGAGCAGCATCATTGTACCACACATCACTGTACCACACAGGAGCAGCATCACTACCACACAGGAGCAGCATCACTGTACCACACAGGAGCAGCATCACTGTACCACACAGGAGCAGCATCACGTACCACACAGGAGCAGCATCATTGTACCACACATCACTGTACCACACAGGAGCAGCATCGCTGTACCACACAGGAGCAGCATCACTACAATACAGGAGCAGCATCACTGTACCAAGGAGCAGCATCACTGTACCACACAGGAGCAGCATCATTGTACCACACATCACTGTACCACACAGGAGCAGCATCACTGTACCACACAGGAGCAGCATCACTACCACACAGGAGCAGCATCACTGTACCACACAGGAGCAGCATCACTGTACCACACAGGAGCAGCATCACTGTACCACACAGGAGCAGCATCACTGTACCACACAGGAGCAGCATCACTGTACCACACAGGAGCAGCATCACTACCACACAGGAGCAGCATCACTGTACCACACAGGAGCAGCATCACTACCACACAGGAGCAGCATCACTGTACCACACAGGAGCAGCATCACTACCACACAGCAGCAGCATCGAGGTGCAGCATCACTGCCGAACGCAGAACATGGACATGGCGGAACGCTGTCCAGTAAAGCAGGAAGTGAAAAGGCTGATTTGAGCCGCACGGCTCAGAGCGCTATGCATTAGACTGGCGTGAAATTGAAATTGGGATGAGAGAGGAAGAGCGAGAGGAGAGAGAGAAACATCAGAGCATGAGGTAGAACAGTGCACACACAATACTAAAGCTAATGTTCCCTCTCTGTCCTTACAGCAGCAGTAAAGATGAGGTGCCTGGCAAAGGGCCTTTTGTAGCAGCTGAGCCCAGAGAGAAGATAAAAATACCCCACAGTGAGAGCAGGAGGGGGGGCATCACTCACATCAACACACACACACACAAACACACCTATATGCACACATGCACTCACACATACACACAAGCACAAACATGCACGCATGCACACACGTATATGCACACAAACGCGCGCCCACACACACATACACATGTACACACACACACACATGCATGCACACACACACATACACACCTACATGCACTCACACACACACACACACACACAAGCACAAACATGCACGCATGCACACACGTATATGCACACAAACGCGCGCACACACGCACACACACGCACACACACACACAAACGCGCACACACACGCACACACACACACACATGCACATGCACACGCACAAACACGAGCACTCAAATTGAAAAGAGATGCCCTCCCTACCAGTCTGCAGAATGTAAAGCTGAAGCGATCAGAAAAATAGCTCAGCGATTCTGTGCCACTGACAAAGGCACAGACAGTATTTATAGCCTGCTTTAGCAGAGACATTATTATTGCCAAGCGTGTCTTCAGCTTGTTCTTCTTCACACACTTCTCCCTATAAATAGAACAGCAAGGAGAAATGAGGAGAACAAGCTGTGAGCCAACCTGACCCAGCACTGAGGTGACAATCCATAAAACACCTGCCCCTACACAACAACCCAAACACCTATCCAACCTGCCCCTACAAAAGAACTCAATCACCTACCCAACCTGACCCTACAAAAGAACCCAAACACCTACCCAACCTGCCCCTACACAAGAACCTAAACACCTACCCAACCTGCCTCTACAAAAGAACCCAAACACCTATCCAACCTGCCTCTACATAAAAGCCAAACACCTAACCAACCTGACCATACAAAAGAACCCAAACACCTATCCAACCTGCCCCTACAAAAGAACTCAATCACCTATCCAACCTGACCCTACAAAAGAACCAAAACACCTACCCAACCTGACCCAACAAAAGAACCCAAACACCTAGCCAACCTGACCCAACAAAAGAACCCAAACACCTACCCAACCTGACCCAACAAAAGAACCAAAACACCTACCCAACCTGACCCAACAAAAGAACCCAAACACCTATCCAACCTGCCCCTACAAAAGAACCCAAACACCTATCCAACCTGCCTCTACATAAAAGCCAAACACCTACCCAACCTGCCTCTACAAAAGAACCCAAACACCTATCCAACCTGCCTCTACATAAAAGCCAAACACCTACCCAACCTGCCTCTACAAAAGAACCCAAACACCTATCCAACCTGACCTACAGAAAATCCCAAAAACAAGTGAATCTGAAGTGAGCGAACAGTAAATACGGAGCTTGCGTGTCTGAGGAAGTGATGCTTAGTGAACAGCTGCAACAGGCCCTTTCCGAAATCACGATGAAGCGCGTATCCAGACTTTCCATTTACTTATTTATCCAGGCGAACCTGTTTCCCGTTTCATTATTTTGTGCTCAATGTCGCTTCGCCTGGCTGGAAGATCTGAAAGAAGAAGAAAATAAAAAAGGATGCTGGCCACAGTCTCCCAAGAGAAAGGTGAAGGGAACAGATACGCATTGCAAAAAAAAACAAAAGGTTTCTGAAACCAATACTATAGCACCTGCAACCGCCAAAAAAATAAAAAATAAAAAATGGTGGGCAGGACCAGGCTCTCTGAACGTTTAAGTGCTAAATCAAATCCCGTTGTCACGATGTTCGTAGCGACCGCTCTCTCTCCAAAACAAAGTACGACTCCGCGCCTCCCGGCGGCTCGCCCCTAAAATGACGCCCGTGTTTTCGGCAGCCCGATGCGTTTTTGTGAATCGTCTGGCAGATTTCGGTGAGATCGCCCAAACGGTTCACTGTGAGCGCTGTGCCCTGGCAGCGAGGTCTTCCATTTTAATTTTAATCATAAAACCGCCGGAAGAACAGAAGCCGAGTGTCCGTCACCGCAAAGCCGCCGGTTCTCCTGGCTGCGAAGTTCCAGGACCCGTTTGGCACGCTACGGGGCGACCCGAAAAACAGCCGCATCGTACGCTTTTCACAGACAGGCAACACCGGTCAGGCAAACGGTACGGTTCACTTCCTGGAGATTTTTAAAAATATTATTTCCGCTTTAGCGCACTGGCTCGGACAGTTTTTGTGTACGGCGAAAGATATTTATATACCGTAACTAGAGAAGATATCAGTCGACCACGATCTATTACCTGACTACCTGTAGGCCTTGCGGTGGCCATTCGGGGGTTTGTGGTCTAAAGCTAGAAAATACTTTTTAAATAACTTCGCAGCAGCTTTTACAAAGCCAGTATGCCTCTCGAGGCTGCACGTATGTGCATTAACTGATTATTCTTCAAAAATGCAATACCACAATACTGTTTAATATTATTTTGCTACTATTTCCCATGGCAACCGGCAACCGCAGCGCTCAAAGAAAGAAAAAGCAGCGCAATATAAAAACTGATATTTATGTTCATAATTGCGCATAAAGGCTGTAAAATTAATGCGGTCATATGCGCAGTCTCTGGAAACATAACATCACTGTTCAAGCTGCTTCTGAGTTACTTGAAGACTTTAGACTACAAATCCCAGAATGCACCTATACCAGCCACAGCAAAGCCGGTAGGCTGTCAGAAACCTGTCTAAATATCTAAAGTGTCCTTCATCGCACACAAAAACCGTCCGGGCCAATCAATATTAATAGCTTCAATATAAAAGCCCCACAAAGTGAGCTTTTCGGCGCTAACACTGCGCTCGTTAAACGAACAGCTCCAGGTAGAACCTGCATGTAATTGTTTTCACACAGAGAGACATTTCACTGCTGTATGTGTGTTATGTGTCAGCTTTCATTTCCGTAAGGGGCCAGAGAGAACGTATTCGCTCCTAAATCAGCGGGCTGTCGGCCGGGACCTCGCCGACGCCCGGGAGCCGAGGGAACCCGGACGACCTCTCCACCCCACTCCAGACCTGACGCAGGGGTCAAAGGTTAAAGGTCAAAGCCCTGGTAGACGATAGCCGGCCCCTGTTCTGTTGGCCGACCCGACTCACCACAGACAGCCTGCCGGGAGTCCGCAGAGCACGACGGCCATTATTTAAAGATGGAGGGCGGGAAACAGCTAGCGCACGCTGACACGCGGGATGGCGCTCGAAAATGGAACCGGTTCTCTGGGCCGAGCCTGGCCTGGGGTACGGGGGGGGGGGGGTGCACTGGCTTTTTAAAGAGACAGTGGAGCGGACATAAGACGCACTCAAGATGCACCTCTTCTCTGTGTACCTCTCTCCTCTTCCCTAAACCCCCTCCCATAACTATTAAAAAAAAAAAAAAAAAAAAAAAAAATTTTTGGTTCAGACTATCTTGTTTCTCCTTAATGTATGCTATCATAGTAAAGGCTTTTTATCTGCATTTTGTTCAATGGACTTAAGTGGACTTGATCCTGAGTTTGGTTACACTGTTGTAAGTCGCTCTGGATAAGAGCGTCAGCTAAATGCCTATAATGTAATGTAATGTAATGTAACATAGCTCAAGAGGTAAGACCGATTGTCTGGCAGTCGGAGGGTTGCCGGTTCAAACCTGGGCATGTCGAAGTGTCCTTGAGCAAGACACCTAACCCCTAACCCCTAACTGCTCTGGCGAATGAGAGGCATCAATTGTAAAGCGCTTTGGATAAAAGCGCTATATAAATGCAGTCCATTTACCATTTACCATTTACGTACGAACGTGTGCATGCGTGTGTGCATGTGTGCAGAAAACACGGGGCTGTCTCCTCAGGGTCTGGAGGAGCTATTTTCAGAGCGGGCCGGCGCAGGGACCCAGACAGCCGGCGTGACTAACGCACGAGCGCGCGGGATCAAAGATTCACACGAACCCCCGCACGCTAACCCCCTCCGCCCAAAACCAAACAAGAAAAGAGAGACAGGAGGAAAGAACCCGAGAAAGAGAAACAGAAAGAGAAAGAGACAGAGCGAAAGAAAAGGGATCCGGCGCGTCTTCAGAAACGCTCGAGCAGCCGGGACGCGTTCGGCGATCTATTTTTGGAATCCTCCCCGGAGCAGACGGCCCTGACGGCTGCACCGTAATGGCATTTTAATTAGCCCGGAGAGCCAGAGGACGCTCCGCGCATCGCCAAGCAGCCCCGCACCGGCAGGGAAAACTAATAAGGACAAACACCGGAGAGGAGAGGAGAGAGAGAGAGGGAGAGAGAGAGAGACGGGAGAGAGAGAGAGAGGGAGAGGAGAGAGAGGAGAGAGAGAGAGAGAGGAGAGAGAGAGAGAGAGAGAGAGAGACGGGAGAGGAGAGAGGAGGAGAGAGAGAGAGAGAGAGAGAGACAGGAGAGGAACGAGAGAGAGACGGGAGAGGAGTAAGAGAGAGGGAGGGAGAGAGAGAGAGAGAGACGGGAGAGGAGTAAGAGAGAGGGAGAGAGAGAGGAGAGACGGGAGAGGAACGAGAGGGAGAGAGAGAGAGAGAGAGATGGGAGAGGAGCAAGAGAGAGGGAGAGAGAGAGAAGAGAAGGAGAGAGAGAGGGAGGGAGCGAGAGAGAGGAGAGAGAGAGGAGGAGGAGGAGAGAAGAGCAGAGGAGAGAGAGGAAAGAAAACATGAGGAGAGAAAAGACAGAATCTCTCTCAGGTTCCAGGAGCAGAGGTCTACATCAGACCGGGCCCCTCAAATCATTCATGAGCGTATGAAAAAACGCAGGAAGGAATAAACGGAGGATAGAAAGACGGCTGGGTGCCAGCCGCACGCCCCCCCGCTCCGGCAGGCGGAGGGACGGGAGCGGGCGCGGAGAGTGAAGGAGCACCGCCAAACTGCCACTTCCAGCGCATATGTCTCAGTTTCCCTCGGCAACGCACCCAGGAGGCCCCTGGGTGTGATTTATAGGAAGAGCGGATCAGCTCAGTGCGAGCGGCCTGCTGCCCGACTAACTGCAGCACAAACACCGACACATCTCACAGCAGCAGGCTAGCAGCTCACCGACGCTCTGCCCTGTCTGTGAGCTCTGCAGCACGTTAGCAGCACGCGAGCAACTCACCGACACGCTGCCCTGTCTGAGCTCTGCAGCACGTTAGCAGCACGCTAGCAACTCACCGACGCTCTGCCCTGTCTGTGAGCTCTGCAGCACGTTAGCAGCACGCTAGCAGCTCACCGACGCTCTGCCCTGTCTGTGAGCTCTGCAGCACGTTAGCAGCACGCTAGCAGCTCACCGACGCTCTGCCCTGTCTGAGCTCTGCAGCCCGTTAGCAGCACGCTAGCAGCTCACCGACGCTCTGCCCTGTCTGAGCTCTGCAGCCCGTTAGCAGCACGCGAGCAACTCACCGACGCTCTGCTCTGTCTGTGAGCTCTGCAGCACGTTAGCAGCACGCTAGCAACTCACCGACGCTCTGCCCTGTCTGTGAGCTCTGCAGCACGTTAGCAGCACGCGAGCAACTCACCGACGCTCTGCTCTGTCTGTGAGCTCTGCAGCACACTAGCAGCACGTTATCAACTGATCGACACTCTGTTCTGCCTGTGAGCTCAGCAGCATGCTAGCAGCTCACCGATGCACTGCAGCACGTTAGCAGCTCAGCAGCACGTTAACAGCACGCTAGCAGCTCAGCAGCACGTTAGCAGCACGCTAGCTGCTCACTGATGCTCTGCTCTGTCTGAGCTCTGCAGCACGTTAGCTGCACGCTAGCAGCTCATCAATGCTATGCCCTGTCTGAGCTCTGCAGTACATTAGCAGCCCACTGTGCTACAGCAATACCACTGCACTACACAATCATATATATACATAAATATATATAGATTGGGTGAGAGTTAAGAGAGTGAATGAGAGAGTACAGCCATTCACTTAGACAGCAGGCTGTACGGTACTCTGCTACTTAATCACAATAAAATGCGCGAGCAGCTTTTCTGAGTAAAGGAAACTCAGTGAGTTATACTGAGGTGAAAGTACATTTCCAAGCAAACCCCCCGCTGTTCGGGTTGTCAAAAGGTGACAACTTCACCACAAGTCTACAGTTTAAGTGTCCCATAAATTTACTAAAATCATTCTTTTCTGTAATATAAAAGGACTGCTAAAATACTTTAAAATATTTTTGTGGGCTTTCCTATAGTACTCCAGAATATCTTAACCTACCACAAATCACAGAATGCACTGCTCCTTCTGCCCTTCTCCCAGGGGATTTCACAGCCTTTAGAAATGATCCTTAAACAATGGAAGTAAAAATCTAGTCCATGCACTTAGTTAAGTCACAGATACATATCTAAGCCTAATTCTTCTCTTTGTAGTTTAAGCGGCTTGGAATTTACATTTATACCCATTTCAGAAGTGGACTATACTTGTAATGACAGACAGGAATGGTTTTGACCAGCCTGCAAGTGCATTCTGGGGATTGGAGGCTAAAGATAATGAAGTAAACAAACTACACCATTACGCTCAATCGATATTTCATTCACAAATTAATAACGTCAATGGTCAGTCACTTGTAGACACTTTGAAAGCTCAGGTGGTAGAAACTGGCTTGATAGTAACTCAGATAGCTACAGGTTAGCATTTGGGTCATCACAGTCCACACTGGAACATACCTGGCCTATTCCCCACATGTAGGACAGGTTTAACATGACCAGCAGAGTGCCCCATGTATAGGACAGGTTTAACATGACTGCTTGCAGTCCTATAAATGTGAACGAAGACTCGACAGATGAACAGATGAGGGAAGGATAGAGAAGAGAAGGCAGAATAAGGGGACGTGTGGTGCTAAAACATTACTGTCTGTCTTTCCTGACAGCGGTGCCACAGGGTTGCATGTTCCGCTTGGAGCTCTTTTGGAACTTGCCGGAAACTTATCCGCTATCGTTCAGTTTGTTGTTTTTTTTCCCCCTTACAGCAGCAGTTTAGGTTGTTCCCACCTTTTAGGGAGTCCCAGACTCACACAGCGACTGTTCCCTTGAATTCTGATGGGCCAAGAATCCACAGCGGTGCACGAACAGAAGCACTGAACGCAATCACGACCATTCCAGACCCTGGGCCTTCATAAAGCCTCACACCTTAAATGAGCTCCACAAGCGTCTCCCCAGACGTGCAGCCTCACCAGATTCAGGATGAGCATCGCTAATAAACCAATGGACAGTTGGTATGCCTGAGGAATCACAAGTTTGTGTAGGCCGGACCTCCAACTGCAGGCTGTGCCTGAAGACCGGAACGTTCTCTGGTGGTTCCTTGGTAAATGCTGCACAGACTCGTCACAGCTGTTGGGCTGTCAAGCTCCCTCACCAATGTTTTGCCCAGAAAGACGGTTGGTTCAAATTTGGGAGGTGAAGCGTCAAGGATCAAAGACAAGAGCTGAATTAACTCCGCCAGACTTTATGTATGGAGCTCACACCGAATGTAAGTTAAAGTATCCGTGTGAAATGTGCTCTATCAGAGACCGCTTCTCAGTGAAACGCAGGCTTCTGTTCTCAGAAGGCTAAAAATAGCCGCAGCCGAACCGCTCAATGGAGGCGAAGCAAAGCCCTGAAGAACGAGTTCGCTTTGAAGCGCGCGGTCTTATCAGCTCCTGGTCCACCGAGATACCGCACCTCCACTGTCCCCCTCCCCCTCCGCTTCCACAATCTACATACCCATATCTCTCTGCTACTCCCTCCCACTCCCCCCACCCCCCCACCCCCCGACTTCCTTGAGAAATGGACCTGAGAAGCTGCCTGGATTCAATCAGCATCTCTCAATCTTTACTTTGAGCGACGAACGTAAGCGAAGTGATTGATCCGCCAAATGATTTCACCAAACCGAGCTTGGAGGAGATGAAAAGTAACCGTAGCATTTAGAAAACTGCAATCTGATTGAAGGTCGACGTTCAGGCCGCAGGTTGGCAGGACCCACGCTCGAGCCGCACGGGATTGTGGGAGTTTGGCGGGCTCCCGCCCCGAGGGGAGGGGCACCGGTCGGCCGCGAGCGGACTCTGCGAGATTCGCGAAGAGATTTGCGATAGCGGGCGACCCGCCGTGCGTTCCACTCTGAAGCAGGACGGCCGATCGCACCTGCCGCCCCAAACCGCTCCGGCTCCTCACAGCCTGCGTTAATAAACGCGCGCTAAGCCAATCTCCCGTAAGCGAACGCGCGCGGCGTCGATGGGACACCGTGGCTCGGAGGACCGTTTAAAAACAAGCTGGCGTTAGCGTGACCTCAGACAGCAAGGGGGGAGATATAAAAGCACAAATTAAGGTCAGTATTTGGGAAACAGCTTACATGAGACAGTGGGCTAAAAATAGCGGACGGAGGCTGCTTAGCGGCAGCGCGGGTGGGTTCGAGGTCACCTTGGTGGGCTCTGGGAGGAGGTCGTCTTTTCGCACGAGCCGAGCCAGAACGCCCCACGCCTCCCCGGCCCCTCGCCGAGGCATCGGGACACAAGGACAGAGCGCCATTTCCGCTCACAGTCAGAGAAACACATTAGCGCTGGGCGGGACCGCGGTCCAGCCAAACCCGAACCGCCAGACGCTGCCCGGCGGTATCGAGCGTCCACTCGCGCGCGGCGGGATTTTAAAAAGGGATCACCGCGTTCCGCAATGAGAACAAACCCTCGAGGACCGGCGGACAGAGCGTAACGTTCAGTTTTGGGCTCGGCAGGTGCGGCGACGTGGAGGTTTGGGTGGAGCGTTAGCGAGCGCGGCGCCGAAAACTCGAGGCTCAAACAGACGTGCTCTCTGGATGGCCGCCCTCGCCACGGACGTGCCACGTGCCACACTGAGCCTGGCACTGGTGCCCGGTCTGCCGTTTGGCAGGAAGCAAGGGGGGGGCCACCTGCTAGCAGCCCCCGCGCCTGGCGACTCCAACTGAGCGCACACCCGGCACACAAGAGACCCCTCCCCCCGCCACCATCCCCCAACCCTAAAGCCACACCTAACCCTAACACCTCCCAAACTCCAGCCCCACCCCTTACAACACCTCCCTCCAACACCTGCTAATACAGAGGGTTCAACTGCATCTTACACCGGCTCAGTGTGTACAACACACACACACACACACACACACAGTCAGACCGTATCGCAGACACCTGAGCACCTGCAGTCTCACATTTTGTCCAATTTAGAGACTGTTCACCCTCTGCCCCTCGCACGCAAACAAACAGCCTGGAAACAGCTCCAGGAACAAACTGGAGAGCGCGGCGACGCCACTCAGCTCCCGAGCGCTCCGGGACTAAAGCACCCACTCTCAGCGCTCGCCAAGGGGCACGCGACCAATCAGCGGCCGGGGGCGGGGTGAAGGGCCAGGCTCCATTCTTCTGAAGCCATTTCAGCACCACTGTACTAAGGCCTCTCGCTTGTGTTCACACCACATTAGCAAACCACTCGACAGGCACTTAAGAGATACTGAGCTGAGGCGAGACCCCCCAGTGTAGAGCCACATGCTCCTTCACCCCCAGGCCAGCGCAAGTCACTCTGATAACCCATGTCGTCTGGAGGCACAGAAGGGATACGGGAAGCAGCAGGGGCTCACCACAGAAGGGTGAATAAGAGGAGGCTTGGGACAAGGAGGCAAGGGCACGCTGGCGGGGGCACCAAACAGAGCGGGGGCGGCCCCCAAAAAAACCATCACGACAGGGGCCTTCTTTCTCCAGGACCGGGCGGCCGTTTCAGCACAGTGATGTGTCTGCAATTTCCCAACATCGCCGACGAGGCCGCGTTCGCTATGTCACCCATCAAATCTGCGCTCTTACTGCGGAAAAAAGGCCCGGGCGGGGAGTCGGTGAACATCAGGACACAGGCGGAGAGTCACTGCTTGAGGGTGTGTATGAGAGAGAGAGAGAGAGAGGGAGAGAGAGAGAGAGAGAGAGAGAGAGGGAGAGGGAGAGGGAGGGGGGAGGGTTATTATTCCCGGTGGTCTGCGTTGTTATTTTTATATATTTTCACATTTATCATTATTATTACTACTATTTGAATATTATCATTATTTGACATCATTCACATGTATGCTTTGGCAATAATTACGTCTGTATTTCATGCCAATAAAGCAAGTTGAATTAGAATTAGAATCTGAGAGGGATAGAGGGAGAGGGAGAATGAAAGAGAGGGAGGGGGAGAGGGAGAGAAGGAGAGAGAGAGGGAAATGGTATGCTGATAGAGGTTTCAGGAGAGAGCCATTCCCAGCGTGGCAGAACGTTATGGCCCTTTCCCCTCTCTCTCTGAGAGACGGCCCTCTTGGGCGGGCGTCGCCGCTGTGTGACGGACGCGCTCAGACGCGGCGGCTCAGTCAGACTCCGCTGTCCTCCCGCGCCGTTACCGCCATCCCGCCAATTACCGCCGCGGCTAAGCCCAGGCGCCGGTACCTGAGAGAGGGCGGCCGGCGGAGGACGCTAGGACGGGTCGCCCGCCCGCGAGAGGCGCGCTCGGGGGCGGAGCTTCGGACGCGCGGGCGGCGGGTGAGCCCCAGCGAGCGGCGGGACGAGAGACGCGGCGGCGGCGGTTCACCGCGCGACAGGTCAGGTGCGCAACCTGCGCATGCTGTGACTGGAAGGAGCCTCCGGCCCACGGCTCTAATGCACCGCTGTGTGTGTGCGTGTGCGTGTGCGTGTGTGTGTGCGTGAGTGTGTGTGTGTGCGTGTGTGTATGTGTGTGTGTGCGTGTGTGTGTATGTGTGTGTGTGCAAGCGTGCGTGTGAGTGAGTGTGTGTGTGTGAGGGAGTGAGTGAGTGAGTGAGTGAGTGTGTGAGTGAGAGAGAGTGTGCATGTGTATGTCTGTGTGTGTGTGCACGTGAGGGTGTGTCTGTGTGTGTGTGTGTCTCTAATGTTCTGCGGTGTAGAGGAATGTGCTGAGTGTGTCAGAATGGACGGCCCCTACAGAGGGCAGAGAGAGAGAGAGAGAGAGAGAGACAGAAGGGACTATTGTGGTACCAACGGATTACATAACTGCTAGTTATCTGTTTTACTTACCTGAACATCTGTTACTGTTTTTTGGTATAGGATAAGATCATTAATAATTAATCACCTATGAATATGCCAAACTGCATGCTTTGCATACAGCACAACAACAAAGGCTGGCTGACCAATGAAACACCACTGCACTGAGAGAGAGGGGCAAGAGGGGGCAAGGCGGCACCTCCCAGCATGCACTGCTCCTCTGCCGAGGCCAGCCACACATAGAGGGCAGTAGATGGCAGTAACGGAGGGTACTGCAGAGACATTTCGCCTGGTTCTGTCTCGGACCCCCCAAAGCAGTCTTGTGCCGAAAGTGCGCCCCCCCCCATCTCAGTGCCACACCAGCACGAGACCGCCCTCACAAAGTCTCACAGTACATTCATCACAAGCAGGCGGCGCCGTAACTGTTTCAGCCAACCGCGAGCGCCCTGGGGGTCACGTGACACATAACATACATGGAAAGTTAGCCTCATAATGACACGCAAGTGCTTTAGCACTGCTACCGCTAACACTACAGCCAGCACTCTCAATGACAGCGCACTGAGGTCTGACAGAAAAACGTTAGCACTGCTACCGCTAACACTACAGCCAGCACTCTCAATGACAGCGCACTGAGGTCTGACAGAAAAACTTTAGCACTGCTACCGCTAACACTACAGCCAGCACTCTCAATGACAGCGCACTGAGGTCTGACAGAAAAACTTTAGCACTGCTACCGCTAACACTACAGCCAGCACTCTCAATGACAGCGCACTGAGGTCTGACAGAAAGACTTTAGCACTGCTACCGCTAACACTACAGCCAGCACTCTGAATGACAGCGCACTGAGGTCTGACAGAAAAACTTTAGCACCAATAGCGCTAACACTACAGCCAGCACTCTAATGACAGCCACTGAGGTCTGACAGAAAGACTTAGCCCCATAGCGCTAACACTACAGCCAGCACTCTCAATGACAGCACACTGAGGTCTGACAGAAAGACTTTAGCCCCAATAGCGCTAACACTACAGCCAGCACTCTCAATGACAGCGCACTGAGGTCTGACAGAAAAACTTTAGCACTGCTACCGCTAACACTACAGCAGGCACCGTGAACTGAAACACAGGGCAGTCTGACAGCAACACATCAGAGGTGGACGGCAAGGGAACGACTTTCCGTCACGAAAAAACACAGGAGGGAAAGGCTCCTGCGGGAGGAGTCTGGGCTGACAGTCCGCTGCCGATACATCTCCTTAAAGAGCAGCTCCATTAGGCTCAGAGGGGAGGAGTGGGGTGTGATGGAACAGGAACTCTGACACCACCTCAGTGCGTTTGGGTGATACCAGCTGGACCTGCTAATGCGATAGGCTATGGCTCGGAGGAGGGATACACGTTCATTTTGAAGGGGTGATAGTGAATCAGTTTGGAGGAGGGATACGTGCTCATTCTGAAGGGGTGATAAGTCATCAGGTTGGAGGAGGGATATATGCTAATTCTGAAGGGGTGATACGTACTCAGTTTGGAGGAGGGATACATGTTCATTCTGAAGGAGTGATAATTGATCAGTTTGGAGGAGGGATACATGTTCATTCTGAAGGGGTGATAAGTCATCAGGTTGGAGGAGGGATACGTGCTCATTCTGAAGGGGTGATACGTCATCAGGTTGGAGGAGGGATACGTGCTCATTCTGAAGGAGTGATCATTGATCAGATTGGAGGAGGGATACACGTTCATTTTGAAGGGGTGATAAGTACTCAGTTTGGAGGAGGGATACGTGCTCATTCTGAAGGAGTGATAAGTACTCAGTTTGGAGGAGGGATACATGTTCATTCTGAAGGAGTGATAAGTACTCAGTTTGGCGGAGGGATACATGCTCATTCTGAAGGAGTGATAATTGATCAGTTTGGAGGAGGGATACGTGCTCATTCTGAAGGAGTGATCATTGATCAGTTTGGCGGAGGGATACGTGCTCATTCTGAAGGGGTGATACGTACTCAGTTTGGAGGAGGGATACATGTTCATTCTGAAGGAGTGATAATTGATCAGTTTGGAGGAGGGATACGTGCTCATTCTGAAGGAGTGATAATTGATCAGTTTGGAGGAGGGATACATGTTCATTCTGAAGGAGTGATAATTGATCAGTTTGGAGGAGGGATACGTGCTCATTCTGAAGGAGTGATAAGTACTCAGTTAGGAGGAGGGATACGTGCTCATTCTGAAGGAGAGATAAGATGTGTGTTTGTAACGGTGATGCGTGTTGGCGGACGCAGCTCAGAGCACACGGTCTGTGTTCTCCTCACGTGTATTTACAGCGATGGCGATGCTTTTTTTGTCAGCTCCTCAGTTAAATTACCCTAAAGTGATTCATTTACGGTCTTCCGCAGCGCAAGCCGCGGCCTTGCCTTGACATTTCCCATAATCCCCTGATCCCAGCTGAGACGCAGAGCGGCGAGGCGGCGGCGTGTGGGCGGTGCGAGCGGACGGAGACGGCCCGGAGAGCGGACCCGGGCGCTTCGCGTGTGCCGAGGTGCGCGTTTCCGCGGCAGCGGCCCAGCTTTCGGCCCACCTGAACCGCGCACCTCGGCAACCGTCTGCCAATCACAGCCCACCTGAACCGCACACCTCGGCAACCGTCTGCCAATCACAGCCCACCTGAACCGCGCACCTCGGCAACCGTCTGCCAATCACAGCCCACCTGAACCACGCACCTCGGCAACCGTCCGCCAATCACAGCCCACCTGAACCACGCACCTCGGCAACCGTCTGCCAATCACAGCCCACCTGAACCGCGCACCTCGGCAACCGTCTGCCAATCACAGCCCACCTGAACCGCGCACCTCGGCAACCGTCCGCCAATCACAGCCCACCTGAACCACGCACCTCGGCAACCGTCCGCCAATCACAGCCCACCTGAACCACGCACCTCGGCAACCGTCTGCCATCACAGCCCTGAACGCGCACTGGCACGTGCATCATAGCACTACAGCCACCTCAACCGTTCCAATACAGCACCTGAACCTGCACACTTGCAACGTCTGCCAATCACAGCCACTGAACCGCGACCTCGCCGTTGCAACACAGCCCATGAACGCGCACTGCACCGCTGCATACGCCCATGAACGCGACCGGCAACGCTGCATCAGGCCACTGAACGCACGACCTCGGCAACGCTGCACAGCCACCTGAACCACGACCTCGGCAACCGTCTGCAATCCAGCCACCTGAACCGCACCTGGCAACCGTCTGCCAATCACAGCCCACCTGAACCACACACCGGCAACCGTCTGCCAATCACAGCCCACCTGAACCGCGCACCTCGGCAACCGTCTGCCAATCACAGCCCACCTGAACCGCACACCTCGGCAACCGTCTGCCAATCACAGCCCACCTGAACCGCACACCTCGGCAACCGTCTGCCAATCACAGCCCACCTGAACCACGCACCTCGGCAACCGTCTGCCAATCACAGCCCACTGAACCGCGCACCTCGGCAACCGTCTGCCAATCACAGCCAACCTGAACGCAACCTCGGCAAACGTCTGCCAATCACAGCCCACGACGCGCACCGGCAACGTCTGCCAATCACAGCCCACTGAACACGACACTTGGCAACCGTCTGCCAATCACAGCCCACCTGAACCACGCACTTCGGCAACCGTCTGCCAATCACAGCACAGTGGGCACACAAACCGACAAACCCCCTATTTCCAGCGGGAGAGAAAGAGAGAGAGAGAGAGGGAGGGGGAGAGGGGGAGAGAGAGAGAGAGAGAGAGAGAGAGAGAGCGAGAGCCGAGCTTGAGACAGTAGCATTAGCTTGTTAGCTTGTCAGCAGATAGTGGTGGAGATGTACCTTTTTAGCCCCAGTGTGCTACCTTCACATTATAATCAGCCTGTCAGTGTTGACACACTGATGTGAGATAAGTCTTCCAGGCGTGTGTTTTCATTTGCATTCAGTTTATCGATTGTTCAGTTACGTTCAGGCATTTAGCGGACACGCTTATCCAGAGCGACTCACGCAGACTCTTACTGGTCAGACAGTTCTGAGGAAAATTCCAGCTTGCCCATAACTGGGAGATCGAAGACTGACAAATTCATAGCAAACTTAGCAACGAACAGTGAGCACAAGCACAAACAGAAAGCGGAACAGAAACCATACGAAAAACCTTGTCAGGCGAAAACACCCTTTTATTAACCACTATTTACTTATATAAAATATAATTATTATGACTCATCATTATGGTCACAATAAGAAACAAGCCTTTATCTGACTCAACACGGTTTGATCAGCTCAATTCAGTGTACTTTAAAGGAAGATGTTTTCCCTTCTTTTACAGCAAGGCGACGTTGCTTGAAAAAGGTTCGCTTTGCCTCGTTTAAAAAAAATAAAATCCCACAGAAGAAGAACAATTATAAGCACAAAAATAACGATCGCAAAAATAAACAAGCAGCACGTTTCACAGCTGCTCTTTGTGAGAAAAGTGGTAAATTCTTGTAGAGGATGCCGTGCTCTTAAAAAGTCCTCGAGGTGCCATTGTTTGATGTCAGGTCGAACACACCCCACTCCCCCCTCCCCCCCCCTCTCCATTTCAAGTTTCCAATGGTGCCTGCAGCCACGCACTCTTTGAAACTTTGAAGCAATTTGTCAATTTCAAACCGAAAGTTATTTCTTCACAGCTCTGGAACGCATTTTTCAATCAACATGACAAGCCGAACACAGGAAAAGCCTCCCGGTCACGCTATTAGGTATTTATAATATTGTAATTATGATGAGCAGCTCAAATTGATCAGCTTCTAAGACGGGTGCAATTCCCTTCGTGGAGGGCCAGGCCAGTGGGAATGCAGGTTCTGGTTCCAAAAAATCATTCTGGTTTTAAATAGCTTCCGTACTCTGGTAATGTTTTACTCTGTTTCAGTCCACAGGAAAAGGTTCTGACCGTGGATACAAGTGTAGACTTTGGCAAGCTTTAGCGAGCGACGTCAACAAAGATTTCACCCCAAAAAACTATTGAGCTAATTAACATAATTAAGAGCTGACGTTAGTGTGAAACCATGAAAGACACCAGACTTACCAGACAGTGCCGATCTAAGATCTAAAAGCAACTTCCTGCAGACAGGACCACAGTTAGAAACTTTATTAACAATCGTAAAAGGCAATAGTTATGTTTGGCGGTATTGGCTCCGTTCTGGAAGCCCACTCCCCCCCCCGCCCATTCACACAAGCATGCATGGACAACGCAGCAGGAGGACACAGCCAAATGAGAAGAGGCCATTTAAACAGATCGTGCTGTTATGTGATTGGACAGTGACAGGCGAACTACACAGGCTGAGCCATCAGCTGGTCCACCTGGAGCTGGGCTTGACTCGTGTGGCCTGTGAGAACTAACGTGATGCTCAAATATATGTAATGTAAACAAAAATAACTATAAATAACTGTGTAACTTCTGGTCACTGCTTTATTTTTGTCATTTGTGTACATTGTTTGTAGTTCAAGCTCAGTTTAAAAAATCTGTTACCTTTATATCACATTACAGGCATTTAGCAGATGCTCTTCTCCACAGCAACATACACAACTTTTACACAGCTTTTACACTGCATCCATTTGTACAGCTGGATATATACTGAAGCAATGCAGGTTAAGCACCTTGCTCAAGGGTACAACAGCAGTGTCCTACCTGGGAATCGAACCTGCGACCTTTAGGTCACAAGACCAGCTCCTTACCCGTTACACTACGCTGCCGCCCCTTTAAAAATCAGGACAGAACTGCAGGTAGGAGAACTGCTCTGAGAGGAGCTGGCGGCCAAACGAGTCATTCACAGATCCGACTCACGGCTGTGGGAAGACACGCCTCCAGCTGTGACAAACAGGATGGATGAGTCACCGCGTGCTCTCACCCAATTCCCCTTAATGAGTACTCACACCCCCTCCCCGTTTCCTCACAAAGCGTACCCCCACCCCCCCCACTCCAAATCCACAATGACCAAATCACCGGGCCCCCGCAAACGCGTTCGCGCCGCGTGTTCGACCGCAGATCGTCGTCGGGGAAATCAAAGGCTCTTTTTTCTCCTCCGGCCGAAAATTACAGCCGTTTTTCCGAACGGGGTCGTCGCGTCCCAAATTGAAATTCAGCCACGCGTAAAATACCTCGACCGATCGATGCTGAGAATGCCAAGTCAATCACCTGCGTCAACGTAACGCACGGCGAGCACAGGCTGAATCGCGGCTCCGCTGCTTGTCTCCCTGTAATTGCTACACGGTTTAATTTCGCTGCACCTGGGAAATGGAAACGCCGGTCAAGAACCGCGTGGCACGTTCTACGGTGGGTCTTACCGGCTGCACCTCAGGACAATCGCTGGTGGCTAGCAGGCTATCGCTGGTGGCTAGCAGACTATCGCTGGTGGCTAGCCGACAATCGCTGGTGGCTAGCTGCCTGCTTCTAATGGAACCCGGGACGGCAAACGGCGCTAGTCAGTGGGAGCGGCAGTTCCACCGGTGCCCGGTGCGGGTACTGGAGGCATCCGATGGCAGGCCAAAGCCCATTTATTGGCATCCGACCCGCAGACTCCCCTCCTCTTAATCCTGCTCTCTCTGGCTGAGATAAGCCAGAGTCTTGCTGGTGCTCCACGGTCTCATCATCGCTCCAAAGAGCTTTTAGGCCCTCGGCTGGGTGACCGGCTCCCCCTCTGATCTTACAGGCATTTCAGAGAGACCCGACCCTCCATCTGCTCCCTAATCAAACCGCCCATTAAGAGCCGTGGAGCGCTTACCGGCGTCCTCCGGGTGATCAGCGTCCGAGCAGCCAACCGGACGGCCGCGCCCTCGCAGGCGCTAAACGGACGCGACCGCGGCCCGAGCCCGACCTCGCGGCCCCGCCCCAGTGTGAGCTCGCCGCACGTGCCGGCCCTCCGGTGGAAATCAGAGGAACTTTCGCACCGGGGCGCGGACGAAACGTCTGGGTTTAACCGCCATTAACGGTCTCGCGCGCTCCTCGATCGACCCGTGTTTTAAGGCACGGGTCCAGCGGGCGACCGGCAGGGTTCGAGACGGAAGAGTCCGGAAGCCTCTCTGGAGCGGCCGCGTGGCCAGCCGGGCGAGAGTGAGCGGGCGGCGGCTCGGCGTCTGGGGGCCTGCGAACCGTCTTTAACGCGCACGGCCGCCCCCGGGGTTCTTCGCGAGTGAGTAGTTCGCGCCCCGGACCGTCTAAGAATAGCCGCCGCGGTCAGCCGAGCGGGAGGAGGGAAATGTGGCGGAAGGGATGCGCCAGAACAGGTCGTTCTAGCGTGAAGCCCCGCCCCCCTCACCCACAACCCCTATCTGACAGGGGGCGGGGCCCAGGGAGGGCACAGCTCCTGGCACATTGGGTTCCTAAGGCGCTGGGCGGGGGGGGGGGCACGTGCCGTACCCTGCCGTGTTCAGTAAGACAGACGTACCCTGCTGTGTTCAGTACCTCCGGGCTGCTGTGGAGCTGCCTGCAGTAAAACTTCAAAGGAGTTCATTACAGAAGCGGCGAATCCCAGCGCTCTCCCCGTTTCCATTTTTAACACCGTACTCCCCGTACGCCCCCCCGCAGAGAGGCCCCCCAAGCGCCACGGTTAAAAATAACCCCCCCCATCCCATTTCTGCGCGCACCGGTGCACTCTGGGAAATGAGGCAGGGAGCCCGCGAAAGATTGCAGGTTCGCTCCAACGCGGGGTGCAAAATCTCCATGACGCAGCCGTCGGCTTAAAAAAGACAGAACACAGCAGCCCATCACCTGCTGTGAACTGCCCGCTGAGACGCTGTAATCTAGTGCAGGAAAAACCTGAAGGGAGGGTCCCTCCACACAAACTCCGCCTTAAGATCAATACTCAATTCTGATTGGGCTAAAGCAAACGTATGCAAATCAAGCAGCACTCCTTTTCACTTCAATACCATCATTCCACATAAATACTCAAAAACTCATCGGCTGCATAAACGAGAAGGGGAGTGAAGAAGGGGGCGTATATCAAAAGATGGTTCGTACCTATACACCAATTCAGTTTATTTACTGTTTTTAATAAAATACAATATATGAATATATAGGTCAATTTCAGATTTGCATAAGTGACTGAACACCAGAAGAAGGAACCACTGATGCTTTCATAAGAAAAGTTCAATGCAAAAGAGAGAACAGCACAGAAAGCCAACGGCGAGGAGGGCCTGTGTTTGTTACTGAAGGGAGAGAATGGGCCCCGGTGCATTATTAATGAAGACAACTCTCTCTCCGTTCGCTCTCAGCTCAGGACTACCTGGAATCGCGCGCGGGGGGGGGGGGTCTCCTCCGGCCGGCCGAGCGGGTAGGGCCGCGGCGTCGAGCCGTCCGCTAAATGAATAGCTGTTTTAAAACACGGCGGGGGGGGCGGGGGGGGGGGCGCCGTCAATGCCAGCGGCGGAGAGAAGAACCGAAGAGGACAAAGCAAAGAAGCGTGCCAGTTCAAATCCATCCGGCTGCTTGGGGGTACCGGACGGGTAACGGTGGGGGGGGGGGGGGGGCGTGACGCAGTGTGCTCGGAGCTCGGCCGAGGGGGGGGACTTGGAAGCATATTCACCCAGTTTCCTGGGAGGGAAAAAAAAAGCTTTCAAAAACCGTCCAAGTTGAAGCGTGTCACAATAAGCTGGCACATTCGAGTAATTAGCCAAGAATTCCTTACATGTGGGTCTCTCTGACGTCAACAATGTACCTTCCAGATTTCCCTCTTTTATGTACTTTTTTTTTTGCGTAACTGTCATGCAGTCATGCAAAACATTTTGGCAGTCTTCTGGCCGTGGTATTAACAACAGGGGCAGGGAGAGGGGGAGGGGGGAGGGGCCGGTTAGGTTAGGTCAGCACACTGACCTAAATTTGCCACCAATTATTAAGCGCATTTTACGCGTTCTGTTCCATTTAGCCAACAAGAGAAGCCCTGTTACGTGGCGGTAAGTGAGCGTGTAAGTGAGCGTGTCGGTGTTTCGGAGTTGGAGAAACTCCATGGCGGTCCGTGCCCCTTCTCTGTGACGTGTGTAGGCACGTCCTGACAGCAAGACAAGAAAACAAGCAGTGATTCCTCAATCTCTAAGGCCAGAATCTAGAGCCAACAGACAGAAACACAGCCTGAATCCCTAAGGCCAGAATCTAGAGCCTACACACAGAAACAGCCTGAATCTCTAAGGCCAGAATCTAGAGCATCTCATACAGAAACTCAGCCTGAATCCCTACGGCCAGAATCTAGAGCATCTCATACAGAAACTCAGCCTGAATCCCTAAGGCCAGAATCTGGAGCCTTTATACTGAAACAGCCTGAATCCCTACGGCCAGAATCTGGAGCCTTTATACTGAAACAGCCTGAATCCCTACGGCCAGAATCTAGAGCATTTCATACAGAAACACAGCCTGAATCTCTAAGGCCAGAATCTAGAGCCTTACAGAAACTTCTGGAGCCTTTATACAGAAACACAGCCTGAATCTCTAAGGCCAGAATCTAGAGCCTACACACAGAAACAGCCTGAATCTCTAAGGCCAGAATCTAGAGCCTACACACAGAAACAGCCTGAATCTCTAAGACCAGAATCTGGAGCCTTTATACAGAAACTCAGCCTGAATCCCTACGGCCAGATTCTGGAGCCTTTATACAGAAACTCAGCCTGAATCCCTACGGCCAGATTCTGGAGCCTTTATACAGAAACAGCCTGAATCCCTACGGCCAGATTCTGGAGCCTTTATACAGAAACTCAGCCTGAATCCCTACGGCCAGATTCTGGAGAAACACAGAAACACAGGCCTCAGAAGAGAGCATTCGTGTGCGATCCACGAGCTCTGTGATGTCTTCATTTCCACGCTCTTCGTTTAAGAAAGCAAAACGAGTACAAGCGCTGTACTGAAGTGAATTCACACAGCCAGTGAAGGAGTCCCCCATTCATCTCAGACCTCTGCGAACTCTCAGCTCATAGAAGAGTAAAATACAAGCGTCACCACAGACTCCTAATTAATCTCAGGGGTTTGGGCTTCTCTTTATAACGCTGCTCTTTTAAAAATATCTGTTTCTAATGTTGAAAGGTTTGTTTTATAATTATTATTATTATTATTATTGTTATCACAAGTATTAGCAGTATTAACAGCAGTAGTAATAAAGCAGCAGTAGCATAAAAGCCTTATAAAAGTAACAGTAGCAGTAGTTTAAGTGGACTGTATAATTACCCCTTTTATAGGATGCAAAGTTGAACATTTAAATGTTTATAAACTTAGAATAAGACTAAGGAATATCCCACAGTCATATCTATAATTCATATAGCTTTTTCTCAGATTCCCCACAGAACCTTCTGGAAGAGAGGAAAACTAGATGAATGAGGAATCAGCTGTACTTACTGTTCACCTGGGAAAGCAGACATCAAACAGGGGAGAGGTGAAGAGAAATAAAGAAAAGAGGTTATGTCTCCTGGTTTGGGGTATGTGGGTGTGCGTATGTGTGTGAGTGAGTGTGTGTCTGTGTGCGTGAGGGTGTGAGTTTGCATGTGGGTGCCACTGCGTGTGTGCGTGTGTGTGGGTGCGCGCGTGTGTGTGTGCGTGCGTGAGCGTGCACATGTGGGTATGTGTGCGTGCGGGTGTGTGTGTGAGTATGTGTGTGTGTGTGGGTGTGCGCATGCACACGTGAGAGTGTGTTCACGCACAAGAGTATGTGCAAGAGTGAGTGTGTGTGCTCCACCACAGCCTGTCTAACAGCAACTGGCATGATACTCCTTATCTTAGAGGAAGACAGAGGAAGAGAAGAAAGGAGGAGAGAGGAAGAGAAGAGAGGAGGAGAGGAAAAGAAGAGAGGAATTCCCCATGCAGCCGAACCTGCGTTTTCAGCACTCGCATTCACACCAGAGCCAGGCCGAGAGGAGCAGAGTCTGAGGATCTGAGGGTCTGCCTGAGGAGCAGAGTCTGAGGATCTGAGGGTCTGCCTGAGGAGCAGAGTCTGAGGGTCTGAGGTTCTGCCTGAGGAGCAGAGTCTGAGGATCTGAGGGTCTGCATGAGGAGCAGAGTCTGATGATCTGAGGTTCTGCCTGAGGAGCAGAGTCTGAGGATCTGAGGTTCTGCCTGAGGAGCAGAGTCTGAGGATCTGAGGTTCTGTCTGAGGATCTGAGGTTCTGCCTGAGGAGCAGAGTCTGAGGATCTGAGGTTCTGCCTGAGGAGCAGAGTCTGAGGATCTGAGGTTCTGCCTGAGGAGCAGAGTCTGAGGATCTGAGGTTCTGCCTGAGGAGCAGAGTCTGAGGATCTGAGGTTCTGCCTGAGGAGCAGAGTCTGAGGATCTGAGGTTCTGCCTGAGGAGCAGAGTCTGAGGATCTGAGGTTCTGTCTGAGGATCTGAGGTTCTGCCTGAGGAGCAGAGTCTGAGGATCTGAGGTTCTGCCTGAGGAGCAGAGTCTGAGGATCTGAGGTTCTGCCTGAGGAGCAGAGTCTGAGGATCTGAGGTTCTGCCTGAGGAGCAGAGTCTGAGGATCTGAGGTTCTGCCTGAGGAGCAGAGTCTGAGGATCTGAGGTTCTGCCTGAGGAGCAGAGTCTGAGGATCTGAGGTTCTGCCTGAGGAGCAGAGTCTGAGGATCTGAGGTTCTGCCTGAGGAGCAGAGTCTGAGGATCTGAGGTTCTGCCTGAGGAGCAGAGTCTGAGGATCTGAGGTTCTGCCTGAGGAGCAGAGTCTGAGGATCTGAGGTTCTGCCTGAGGAGCAGAGTCTGAGGATCTGAGGTTCTGCCTGAGGAGCAGAGTCTGAGGATCTGAGGTTCTGCCTGAGGAGCAGAGTCTGAGGATCTGAGGTTCTGCCTGAGGAGCAGAGCTGAGGATCTGAGTTCTGTCTGAGGATCTGAGGTTCTGCCTGAGGAGCAGAGTCTGAGGATCTGAGGTTCTGCCTGAGGAGCAGAGTCTGAGGATCTGAGGTTCTGCCTGAGGAGCAGAGTCTGAGGATCTGAGGTTCTGCCTGAGGAGCAGAGTCTGAGGATCTGAGGTTCTGCCTGAGGAGCAGAGTCTGAGGATCTGAGGGTTCTGCCTGAGGAGCAGAGTCTGAGGATCTGAGGTTCTGCCTGAGGAGCAGAGTCTGAGGATCTGAGGTTCTGCCTGAGGAGCAGAGTCTGAGGATCTGAGGTTCTGCCTGAGGGGCAGAGTCTGAGGATCTGAGGTTCTGCCTGAGGAGCAGAGTCTGAGGATCTGAGGTTCTGCCTGAGGAGCAGAGTCTGAGGATCTGAGGTTCTGCCTGAGGAGCAGAGTCTGAGGATCTGAGGTTCTGCCTGAGGAGCAGAGTCTGAGGATCTGAGGTTCTGCCTGAGGAGCAGAGTCTGAGGATCTGAGGTGTCTGGGATCTGAGGTTCTGCCTGAGGAGCAGAGTCTGAGGATCTGAGGTTCTGCCTGAGGAGCAGAGTCTGAGGATCAGGTTCTGCCGAGGAGCAGAGTCTGAGGATCTGAGGTTCTGCCTGAGGAGCAGAGTCTGAGGATCTGAGGTTCTGCCTGAGGAGCAGAGTCTGAGCATCTGAGGTTCTGCCTGAGGAGCAGAATTGGCGAGCCCGGGCTCCTGTCCCGCGCGGGTTTCCCGCCATCAGGGACGGGCGCTCCCGACTCGTCGCGGCGAGCCACCCCCCCCCGTTTCCTCCGCTCACTGCCAGCCGCTCGGGGGAAATCAACGTGGGTCACGACGGGGACGGCGAAAGCGATCAGCCGGATCGCTATGTGGCTTTCCCTTTGCCGCGCCACGCGGAGCGCTCCCCAAACGTGCGGCCCGCCCTCAGAACGACGCGCAGAGAGGCCGCCGCGTACCGCCGCGAGAGGCCCCGCCCATCCTGTCATAAAACACGGCCCGTTTCCTGCCCCGATCGCCCCGCGAAAAAAAAACAGCAAGGTTCATCTCATTTTCCGCTCGGAAACCTGCAAATGGCCGACCGTGCCCGAATTCCGCTGGCGAGGGTTTAGCTCGTTTTCTCACGCCGTGCGATTTTACCTTCGTGTCCCTGGCCCCCCCCCCCCCCCCAAAAAAAGCCCCTCCTTCCCCAACAAATTCCTCTCCCCGCTGCATTCAAATTGCAGTTAGCTGGCCTGTATTTACACATTTTTCTACATTGTTGCTTTCAGTTTTATTTTTGGCTGGACCACAACAGCGGGGCCAGCCCTACAAACGTGAATGTCTGTGAGTGACTGACTGACTGACTAACTGAGTGATGAAGTTACACCATTGGTCGGCCGGATCACGTGTGTCAGGTCCAGCCATATACTAGGTTTTAACCTGGTCTTGTTTCTAAATGAAAGCAGGACAAACACGCACGATGGAGATGCAAGGTGCCTTTTGGAGAACTGGCAGAACCCAGCACGGTGTTTGATGGCAGAAATGAGATGCAGGATAGAACACAGACCACTGGGACTGATGCTCTTCTCGTGGCTTCACATAGCAGCGGCCCTTCTGACACCGCCCAAAATTGTGCGTCACATCACATTCTGGGGGAGGGAGGGGGGGTGGTAGGAAGACCTGGAGAAACTTCCAGAAGCTCTTCTCACTGCATCATCTCAGTTGTTTTTTTTAAAATGGTTTTCCATTATTTCCCTGATAATAAAACAACAGTAGAAACACAGTAACCGACCTGCTAGCCTAAATAAGTCTCACTGTCCGAATCACTGAGAAAACACAAACAGAGGAAATACTTTTCTGGAACTTTCTAGAATATCACATTATCAGACATTCTGGCTCTGCAGTGCAACACAACCGACAACAAAGGCTTGGAACCTACAGTACGAGGTACAAGACTGCAAAGAAAAAAAAACGGTCTCAGCGTCGTAAAATAACAGGGTGATAACGTAGAAAATATCCCTTTATTAAACATCTGCTCTGCCTTGCATTGGAGAACGGCGAACGCGTACAGCTGGTCTGTGGGGAGAAGGCAGAATACAGTAATTGCAGTTCTGTCGTGGCTGCTTAAATGACACATGGGAAACGTATGCAATATTTCCTTCTTTGCAGAGATGTTTTAATTATACGTCAGATCTCTGAGGTGGAACTCTTCCGCGCCGGTTAAGAACTCCAACTAGCAATTAGGCTACGACTGCCTGACAAGTGCTATCGCTACAAGACCCGGCAAAGCGACCGACACAAAGGGGTCCCTGTGTGTTATTACGGGGGCAGGATCGTAACGTTAACCAAGTCTCAGTGTTTCCACTGAATTTCCTTACGCGGTTATTTATACTGTTGGAGCTAGGCAGCCTTACCATCCTATACGCATTTCATCGCTAACTACTAAAAAGAAATAGCCATACCACCCTGTACCCTTCTCATGGCTAACTGCTGAAGCTAAGCAGCCACACCACCCTGTACCCTTCTCATGGCTAACTGCTGAAGCTAAGCAGCCACACCACCCTGTACCCTTCTCATGGCTAACTGCTGAAGCTAAGCAGCCATACCACCCTGTACCCTTCTCATGGCTAACTGCTGAAGCTAGGCTGCCATACCACCAGATTCCTTCTCATGGCTACTCGTCACTGTAAAAGAGAACCAAGTCCACAGTTGACTTGTTTAAATAAGCCAGCTACATTTAAAAATTTTTTTTAATTCATTTCAATAAACAAAAAAAACATCCTTTACAAATGTTTTTGCATCACCCTTTTACAGATACTAAAATGAAGTTTAATGCCAGAAAGTAACAGCGGTGGTTAGGAGACGGTTTGGCAAAGGCCGAGTTTCAAATGCCAAGTTGGCCACTGCACTGTGCCCTCAAACAAGAGGCACTTAGCCTAAATTGCTTATGTAAATATCCAGTTGCATAAACAGATTTTTACATAAAACGCATAAGCTGTTATAAGTCTGTATAAAAGGAATGTGCTTAACTCACATTTATCAAGAAGGTACTGGAAGCTAGTAAGAGTGACAGTCAAAATTTAAAGGACGGAAATACACGCGCTTAAAATCGAACGCTTCCAGATTCATTCAATCTTATCAATCAATCTTTATTTATATTTTATCTAAAATCGAACGCTTCCAGATTCATCAGAACGCTTTGAGATTCATTCAGCGTTGACATAAGTCGCAGTTTGGGGAAACGCTGCATTCTTAAAGAAGCGCTTTGCAGTCGCACGAGCATTAATGCGAAGGAATCTGAAACGGCCAGGGGCACGGCGAAGCATCGGAAAGCAGTTGAGCATCTCTGCGCTCAGCTCTGTGAAAACAGCCTCGCCTGTGGCAGAGCAGAAGAGATCTAATCGCCGTCTTTCCACACGTCAGCCTGCAGAACAAAAGACTCACGATCGCTCCAGCCTGCCTCCTGCACGAGCTTCCTCCACCTAATTACGGTTAAAAACAGAGCGCTTCTCTGACTGAGCGCTTCTCTGACTGAGCGCTTCTCTGACTGAGCTCTTCACTGACTGAGCGCTTCTCTGACTGAGCTCACTGACTGAGCGCTTCTCTGACTGAGCGCTTCTCTGACTGAGCTCTTCTCTGACTGAGCGCTTCTCTGACTGAGCTCTTCTCTGACTGAGCTCTTCTCTGACTGAGCTCTTCTCTGACTGAGCGCTTCTCTGACTGAGCGCTTCTCTGACTGAGCGCTTCTCTGACTGAGCTCTTCTCTGACTGAGCGCTTCTCTGACTGAGCGCTTCTCTGACTGAGCTCACTGAAGCCACGCTAGGCTGGATCCACTCACCCAGGCTGACTGAGCTCACTGACTGAGCTCGCTGACTGAGCTCACTGACTGAGCTCACTGACTGAGCTTATTGACTGAGCTCACTGACTGAGCTCACTGACTGAGCTCACTGACTGAGCTCACTGACTGAGCTCACTGACTGAGCTAACTGACTGAGCTCACTGACTGAGCTCACTGACTGAGCTAACTGACTGAGCTTACTGACTGAGCTCACTGACTGAGCTAACTGACTGAGCTCACTGACTGAGCTAACTGACTGAGCTAACTGACTGAGCTCACTGACTGAGCTTACTGACTGAGCTCACTGACTGAGCTTATTGACTGAGCTTACGGACTGAGCTCAATGACTGAGCTTAGTGACTGAGCTCACTGACTGAGCTTACTGACTGAGCTCACTGACTGAGCTTATTGACTGAGCTCACTGACTGAGCTAACTGACTGAGCTCACTGACTGAGCTAACTGACTGAGCTTACTGACTGAGCTCACTGACTGAGCTTACTGACTGAGCTAACTGACTGAGCTAACTGACTGAGCTCACTGACTGAGCTAACTGACTGAGCTAACTGACTGAGCTTACTGACTGAGCTAACTGACTGAGCTCACTGACTGAGCTCACTGACTGAGCTCACTGACTGAGCTAACTGACTGAGCTCACTGACTGAGCTCACTGACTGAGCTTACTGACTGAGCTCACTGACTGAGCTTATTGACTGAGCTTACGGACTGAGCTCAATGACTGAGCTTAGTGACTGAGCTCACTGACTGAGCTCACTGACTGAGCTTACTGACTGAGCTCACTGACTGAGCTTATTGACTGAGCTCACTGACTGAGCTAACTGACTGAGCTCACTGACTGAGCTAACTGACTGAGCTTACTGACTGAGCTCACTGACTGAGCTTACTGACTGAGCTAACTGACTGAGCTCACTGACTGAGCTAACTGACTGAGCTTACTGACTGAGCTCACTGACTGAGCTAACTGACTGAGCTCACTGACTGAGCTCACTGACTGAGCTTATTGACTGAGCTAACTGACTGAGTTCACTGAAGCCACGCTGGGCTGGATCCACTTTCCCACGGCTGACCAGCCAGGCTGTGACCAGCTTACGGTCCAAGAGCCTAAATACCAAATCAGCTCACACTTCTGGGTCCTTTCAAGTCAGCCGGTCCTTGCGGTGCCAACACACACGCACGCACGTACGCACACACACACAGACATACTCACACATACACCTGCATGCACGCATGAACCCATACACTCACTCACTCACTCACTCACGCACACACAAACGCACACCCCCTGCAATGTTTCCACGGTGACCGGCTCTCAGAATGTGTAATGAAGTGTTCACCAGGAATGACGCCAGAATGCGATGAAATGACCAGCGGTTTCCCTGGGAAACGATCATCTGGGATGATGCGTCAGGCTGACCTCACTTTAATTATCACAGGATTATGACATCAGATTAACACATCGGCATCAGCCACTACGAGACGCAACATCACTCAAAAACGTCACAGCACTACAATACTCTTAACTTTTAACGTGCTCAAACCCCAACAACTTCCCTGTTAGCCTGGTTCCATGTGAGGGAGAGAGGGACTATACTGGGGTGTGTTGGGGGGGGGGCCTTGAATAAAAGAGCCAATCACGGCGTGTGTTTTCCATCCCCCAGCGAATGGCCGGCAGCACCGGGCTGACAGCTGCCGGGCAGCGTTGGCGGTTGTTTATCGCGCGGGTTCGAGTGGTGGGTGCATCTATAGCGACGGGGACACATGGAAGAGCAGCTGACAAATGGCGCGGTCCGGTTGCCGATCAACGAGGCTGGGGGGGGGGGTCTGGGGAGGCGGGGGCAAACAATCGGCGCACTTGTTCCCGCCGCACACGCATGCGTGAGGCTCGGCGCTCTATAAATAACCCCCCAGCAGAAATCTGGCTCCGCGCCCCCCTACCTCCCCCAATCCAACCGCCCCCATCCCGACCCCCCCCAGGACAGATCTTAACCTTTTCATCCCCCCCCCCCACCCTCCCACGGACACAAAAGGCCGCGCTTGAATGACAGGAGTGTTTTTTTCCGATGACGTGCGTTTCGGTCGGGAGGACCTCCGGGACGGGTCTAATTGGTGCGGAGGAGCGGGGGGGGGGGCTCGTGAGGTCCGGAACGGTCCGGGCCGGGACCGGGGGGGACACGCGAGGCGACGCTCCGGCGCGTTTGATGCCCGGTTCACACGGCGGGGTTTCGGGGGGGGCATGTGTGCGGGCCCCCGGCGTGCCAGGGGTGTTGGGAAGAGCGCGGAGGGTCGTTAAGGCCGACACTTCCCCTCTTTGTGGGGACCCGTCCCGGACGGGGAGGGGGGCACTAATTAAAACCGCTCCTCAGCCCCCCCCCGTCGACACGTTTGGGCTTCAAAGAGCTCCTCTCACAGCGGAAAAAAATGTTTGGCCAATCAGTGTGTGTGCGGCTGATTAGCTTTTTTGTGCGTGTGTGCGTTTTTCATTATGTTCAAACGTTAAATTAGAAAATTAGAACATTTGAATTGTGTGTGAGAGAAAGATTGTTCTTGTCAGTGCGTGTGTGTGCATGTGAGGAACGCAGCACACACCCCTGAGGACACGGGCCTCACGGTCAGAACCACCGACAGCTGTGATTGGACCACAGACCCACAACCATCCTCTGTGCCTGTCTCCACAGCGTCACACACACACACACAGACACAGACACACACACAAACACACACACACACAAACACACAGGGAGGAACGAGAGGAGAGCAGTCCTGCAGGAAACACGAGCCGGTCTGAGGAGGACTGCTCCTCAGCTCACAGGGAAGTCCTTACAGATCACACACAGCATTACATCTCAGCTCCCAGCATGCTTCACTCCACCTCCCAAATAATAATACAGCAAGAATTCTACTTCCTTACAGCTCACTGACATAACCCAAAAAGACTGGAACAGCACAGAAATATCCAGACACCCTGCTCCCTCACCCACTGAAATACCTATCTCCACATGAGTGCCCTGGCACCATTATATAGCTGTGAACCATGAAAACAGACAAATACGCCTTGTCTCTGACCTAAACCCCCAACATAACCGTAGATCAACCGGACGGTCGACTGCAACATAAACGACTATTCTTAACATCGAAAGAACTGTTTCCGTTCCGTTTGAAACATCCCAAAATTCCACGCCTTGTTAACGAGCAAATCAGCCTCCCGTCGCTAGCAAAAAGAGAAGAGGGGGGGAAAAACATGCGAGTGGACCATCTGGCCGCTCCATCGTAAGATCTTTGCTTCAGTTCCGGTTAGTTGCCATGGCGGTGGGCTCCCAATCGCAGTCAGCCAATGGCGTAGCCCATATGCCTTCGCTGACCGCGCCGGACTGAGTCATCCGTTTAACGTTCGAGCGCTGTTATTTATTTTTAAATAGCGGACAATGTGTTTAGCCGCACCGAACGATCCCTCACAGACGGGCAGAGGAGCAACAGAAGCACATCCACTGACTAACCAAATACAGAAACCAGGCCTGGCGTTTCCATCGCTCTCCTCTCTTTCTCTCTCTCTCTCCTCTTCTCTTACCCCTCTCCTCTTCCTCCCTCTCTCTCTCCCTGCTCCTCTTACCCTTCTGTCTCTGTCTCACTCCATCTCTCTCTCTCTCTCACCCCTCTCCTCGCCCTCCCTCTCTCCCTCCCTGCTCCTCTTACCCTTCTGTCTCTGTCTCACTCCATCTCTCTCTCTCGCTCTCCTCTTCTCTTACCCCTCTCCTCTTCCTCCCTCTCTCTCTCCCTGCTCTTCTTACCCTTCTGTCTCTGTCTCACTCGATCTCTCTCTCTCTCTCTCTCTCCTCTTCTCTTACCCCTCTCCTCTCCCCCCCTCTCTTTCTCTCCCCACTCCTCTTACCCTTTGCTATCTCTCTCTCTCTCTTTCTTTGTTTCTTTCTCTCTTGCCGTCTGTCCTCCCTCTCTCAACAGCAGGCACTGCTTAACGACATGACTTCAGCGGTCAAGAGGCAGACACGGGGCACAGACAGCTGTGACCTCAGAGACGCTTGACGAAGAGGACGGTCGCAGGCGAAGGCGACGCACGACGCCTCAGAACTACGACGCCGGCGCTCGGAGAACATTACATTACATTACAGGCATTTAGCAGACGCTCTTATCCAGAGCGACTTACACAACTTTTACATAGCACTTTATATTGTATCCATTTATACAGCTGAAGCATATATATACTGAAGCAATGCAGGTTAAGTACCTTGCTCAAGGGTACAACGGCAGTGTCCTTACCCGGGATTCGAACCTACGACCTTTCGGTTACAAGCGCAGTTCCTTACCCAATGTGCCACACTCCGTCCTTCCCGCGGCAGCTTCGGTGCGGCTAAAGAAGCCGCAGCCTCGCTCCTCAGGCCCGCTGCCTAACGTATCAAACTGAAAAAGTGACGCGCGATACTTTTTCAGAATGCCGCGCGTCTCTACGATCTGACGTCATGGACGGGACATCCGGCGAGAGGGCAGGAAACGTCCGTAAGTTCTGAAAGCAAAGCTAGCCGGGCTGATAAAGGACAACGCAGCCCTGACGTCTGCAGACGCGCTCGTCTTGTTCTGACGGATGCGGGAGATTAATATGGAGATTAACGTTTAGAATAATGCTGAGAATTTGGGTAATTGGGGGGGGGGGGTGTTTAGAGAGGGAAGAGGCCAGGCTGCACAGGCAGGCGATGACCTCCAGGTGACCCGCCGAACCGGCGCGTTAGCCGCAGGTGGACCCGTTGCGGGCCCCTGGGGGCCGTTCGAGCAGCGGCCCCCGGCCCCCGGCCCCTGCGCAGTGAAGAGGTCAGGGCGTGGGTAGGAGGGCCCTGCGTCGAGGCGGACTGGCCGAGAGGAAGAAACATTATTTGAGCTACTGAACTGCCCCCCCCACCGCTGCCCACCACCACTACCCCTCCTCCCCCTGGTCCAGCAGAGAGCCGGAGGCCGTGTCGGGGTTCAGCGACCCACGTGCCTAACGGGGAACAAGCCCACAAACTCAGACGCCACAGGCCACGGTCCTCCTCCTCCTCCTCCTCCCCCAACCCCCCTGTGAGCCCCCTGTCTTAAAGGAACGGTTCACCCAAAATAGCATTTTTACTATACGCAGACAATAATACTAACACCTACAGGAGGAGTGTGTAATGTCCCATTTCATACGGAGCTCTTCAAACCTCTAAAGGTTATCACTGATGACACAGTCAGGAAGTGCTCTGTTCCTCTTTAATACAGTAAAGTATGCAGCTAAATGCAAAAATATTGGGACATTGACACACTTCTGCTTGTTTTGGCTCTCTACTCCAGCACGTGGGATTTGACACAAAACAATGAATATGAGCTACAGTGCGCAGTCATGCTTATACCTGAGTGTATTTACTGGGAGATCACCCATATCGGGTTATGGGTGTAGGAATCACAGCCCTTTTTATACGTAGTCCTCCCATTCTTATGTACATTAATATTCACGCTCTCACCTGCTTGTCGTTATCTTTGCCATTATAACGTACATCACATAGGCTATATAGGTGTGCATCCACATCATTTACATCAACCAAGCAAGTTGGCATGTTCCAACCAACGAACCAGTGTTCTTCTCTTTGATGCTTCATGCACTGCACCTGAGCACACTGCAAAATCGTTGTCTTGCACTGAGCCAACATTTGTCCTTAGCTTTGACTTGGAAATGCAAATTCTACATTTACAAGTCAAAGTCTACATTAAACCTTTTCTTCTTTTTAATATACTGTTACTGAACTCACCAAACTGTGTTCATAAAGGAAAACAATTCTTGCTTTGACTTATTAGTTAAGTATGGACAAACGTTTATTGAAACCTGACACAGCCTTTAGAAAGTATGTTTTTTATGGAAATGAATATTGATTATCACTACCACAATAAACATAAGAAGCAACCCATGTATTTATCAAAACTGAGTGAATATTTCCTTTCCTTTTCCTTTTCAGTTAACACCATAGTTATACAGTCACATCAGACTGGTCAGCCTGTTACAACATTTACATTAATCAAGTCACTGTGAGGGGGTTCAGGAAAAACGGTTTTAGCAGGATTCATTCAACTGCTCTATCTTACTCGATCATGACTACCTGCTTTGCATTCTGAATCCACACTGTGGCATCCGGCCTACTTTCAGCAACAGAGCCAAACAGGGTCAAACAGGGCCAAACAGGGCCAAATGGCTAAACAGGGCCAAACAAGGTCAAACAGGGCCAAATGGCTAAACAGGGCCAAACAGGGTCAAACAGGGCCAAATGGCTTAACAGGGCCAAACAGGGTCAAACAGGGCCAAATGGCTAAACAGGGCCAAACAGCTAAACAGGGTCAAACAGGGCCAAACTGCTAAACAAGGTCAAACAGGGACAAATGGCTAAACAAGTCCAAACAGGGCCAAACAGGGCCAAATGGCTAAACAAGGTCAAACAGGGCCAAATGGCTAAACAACACTGAAGAAACCTCTTAATAGCTATCTATTCATCAGCTGTCGCACCAAATGTTATCACTAGTATTGGATCAATTCGTTGAGCTCCAGTCCGGCGCTAATGCTACATTTTAAATTGCGGTCTGACCAAAAGGAGCCATTTTCTGAGCTAAGGGAATTGATTTGCTCTTGAGTTAAGCTGGTTGACAAGATCAGCTGTTAAGGAGAAATTCCATGAGAAATATTATGAATGAGTTTCTCACTTCATTTATTTTGTTTAATGCTTATTCCCCTTTTCCTCCTCATTTTGGAATGCGCCATCACGTTCATCTTCGCCATCGATCCCGGAGCGCGCGGGCAGGCACACGTTCTCCTATAGACCGCGCACACGATGGCGGCCTGCTGCTTCCCATCTCACCACAGTCCGCGGTCCCGCTCGAACAGACACGAGTAGCGGGAAGACCTTTTCGAGTGCGGCTCAACGGGCAGACCGCGGGCACGCAGTCAACCAGCAGGGGTCGCTGGTGAGACGCTGTAATCCCAGCCAACCGAAACCCTTTCTCCCCTCCCTGGACTACGCTGCAGCCTACTGTGTGAACCGCCAACTGTGTGCACCGCCAACGTCCAGATTCCACACCAGACCCGTCCACGCACTCAAACAGGCCGCCTGGCTGCCCAGTAACTCACCGATTCTACTTCTGCCCAGCTGGCAACTGTCCACACGCATTCAAAACCTTCACAGGATTCAACGTAATGTCAGTTTGCTGAACAGACAAATATAGAAAATCAGCTCATTTAATTAAAGGCACAGCCAGCAAAACTAGATTCATATTCATGCAGACAGACATCAAGTTTCTTCTTTTGTTTACCATTAGCTTAATACCATCACCATTTACCATGAGCTTAGTACCATCACCATTTACCATGAGCTTAGTACCATCACCATTTACCATGAGCTTAGTACCATCACTATTTACCATGAGCTTAGTACCATCACCATTTACCATGAGCTTAATACCATCACCATTTACCATGAGCTTAGTACCATCACCATTTACCATGAGCTTAGTACCATCACCATTTACCATGAGCTTAATACCATCACCATTTACCATGAGCTTAATACCATCACCATTTACCATGAGCTTAGTACCATCACCATTTACCATGAGCTTAATACCATCACCATTTACCATGAGCTTAGTACCATCACCATTTACCATGAGCTTAGTACCATCACCATTTACCATGAGCTTAGTACCATCACCATTTACCATGAGCTTAGTACCATCACCATTTACCATGAGCTAGTCACATTCAAGCAAACTAGAGATAGGACATCATATTACATATGCTCTGTTCCAAATGAGGTACGGTAGTCAAATATTCTGTGTGAGTCAAGGGTATTTTGCATTCCTGTTCATTCAAGAGTAAAACACATTTGACAAACTGTTCTCTAATAAATCACAGTTCAAAGCTGTCACAGAACAGTCTGCTTGCTCATCAGAGCTTAAAATAATGAAGCGCAAAACAATTCTGATCAAAAATGACTTCTGGTAGCCTAAGCTAATTCTACATTAGCTCTAAAGTAGCCTGAGACAAATTTAACGGGAAAGTTCACTTCCTTTACATATACCAAAGTATAGAGCTGAATATTTACCAAAGCAACTCTAAGTACATAGCTCAAGGGTACAGCGGTAACACCCCAACTAGGAATCGAACCTACAGTCTGGGCACAGCAGGCTCAGTTACCTCACTGTCATGCCAAACTGCCGCCCCGATCCTAAAATTTCGGCGACGTTACACTAGCTGGTACAGGGCATTCAGAGGTATCTGGGTAAAAGCAGAGACAACGCACAAGCAGCTCGGCTCCTGAGGTTGTGTGTGTCTGCGGGTACATTACCTGGTTATTATTATTTTTTTAATTAGGTTATAATCTCATTTTATTTTACCGCATTTCCTGCGGCACACGAACCCTGAGACGGCCGAGCTCAAGGGAAGACGTACTGGCGCAGGGTAAAAAAGGGTATTTATGTTTTTAGAGGTGAATAAGCACTGTGAAATGCATGTGTTCATATGAACAGCCTGTAGAACTCCAGAAGGTTGCCGGGGGTTACAACAATGTGCACAGGTGACCAGGTTCGCTCTGTGCAAACACACCATTGGAGGACCAGGCAGAGTTAGTGAGTGACATCGTCCTTTAGCCCAATTCCTCTGAAGTATTTTTTTTTTTTAACTTTTGACCAAGTTGCTGATAGTCCTCTTTGACCGTGAGAATATGAGCCTTGTCCTGCGGTCCGTGACTCTAATTTTAAACAGGAGAGGCAGAAAGTGACACAGCAAAATGACAGTTACAGCCATCTTTGCTTATCTTGGCGCGGGAGAAACAACGGCGCGTATTGCATTGTGAAGTCGCGACGCTCGCGATTAAGAGCGTTCCCTCTTTCGCCTCAGGCCACAGGCGGCACGTGAAACTCCTGCGACGGACAAATCGCGGCCTTCTCAACAGGCGCCGCCGCAGGGGAAGCGCGCTGTAGCGCGTTCAGTATCAACCCGCAGGAAAAGCGCTGCACCATCGTTGGGGGGAAATAAATAAATAAATGAATGAATGAATGAATGAATGAATGAATGAATGAATGAATGAATGAATGAATAAAAACTAAGGAGAAGCAAAGCTTCGTTCTGGCACCGGCCGCGGCATTCGGGCGCCGTTTCCGCAGAAGAACGCAGCGGTCCTGCAGCTCGCTCCCTCTCCCCGCGCGCTCCGTGTTTTAAACTCCCGCAGGCTCGTCACGGGAGCGTTCCAAGCCGGGTGTTTAAAGCCGAACGAGGAGGAGCAGCGGGCCTAAACCCGGACGCCTCGGTAGAGCCAAACGGCTTTCGGTTAGCGCCAACGCTAACCCCTAACTCCTAATCCTAACCATAACCCACCCCAAACCCCAACTGCATTTTTCCCTTATCTAACACTAACACCCCTTACCCTAAAATAACCCTAACCCCCCCCCCCCCTCCCCAACCCCTCATTACAGAGAGCACTGAACTCTGGCACAGGATGTCTGTGGTTGCAGAAGCAGCCATATCATTGTCTGAACTCTGACCGTGAAAAGGACGATCAACCACACTTCTGCTAACAGCCACTTCCGCTAACTACTTTCAAGAGGCATGAGAAACCTAAGAATTCAATTAGCACTTGTCCTCAGCTCTGACAAATACCATGGATCCAAATCACATAGCTTTCTTCACTCAGGCAGCTTGCCCAGTAATTCTTTTTTTTTTTGATTGACAAGCAGGCCAAACTACGAGGACATGAATATAAAAATACTAGCAATTACTTTGAATTGACAGTTAAGGATAAACGTCAACTGAAGCCAGGCCGCAGGTTAACAGTATTATCACTAGGGCGAGGAGGCGTCACCTACAAACACGACACATAATCGCACATACCAAAAAAGAGAAACAGCAACGGGGGGGAAAAAAACCTCCCAAGTTCTCTTCCGGACGCACAGGGCACAGCCAGGGGAAGCGAGAAGTTCGGCTTTGGCCCGGTTCCGTGAGAGGAAGAGGGGAAGGCCGCCGCTCGCGGGGACAAAGACCCAGGGGGGGGGGCAGCCGAAAGCGTCACTAGCGGAGCGCGGAGAGGAGCGTGTTTACAGACGCCAGCCCGCTGCTCTCCGGCACGCACACGTAAAAATATCTGTGAGGAGCAGGAATCTGAGGACATGCTCGGGGGGGAGGGGGGGGGGGCACAGAGCGCCCTGTGTAAACACCCCCCCGGGGGGGTAATAAAAGACCATCAAGCTGTCAGTTCGGAATGAAAACGCGTTAGGAGAGGGAGGCGTCTGGGCAAGCGGCCCGCAGCTGTACCTACCCAACCCCCCTCACAACCCCCCTGCTTGGAGCGGGACAGTCCAGCAGTGACGCAGAGAGGATCTGCTGGGTTTAAGGTGGAACGAGAGGAACGTCTAGCCTGTCACACAGCTAACGCTCACAAACACACACACACACACACACACATGCGCGCGCACACACACACACACACACACACACACACACACACACATACACACATGCGCACACATACAAACACACACACACACACGCAAGCATGCACGTGCGCACACGCATACACACACGCGCACACACACGAGCACAGACGCACAAACACACACACACACGAGCAGGGAGCTGAATTTGGAGCACGTGGCCATGAACTGTGCATGAGTTCCCATGCAGTCACTCAGCTGAGAAACACTCTCACACTCTATAATCTGAGAACACATTCAGTACTGCCACAAATTATGGAAACATTGAATTTATAAACACATTTTGACTATTAATGCAATATTTTGCAACAGTTTCTCTTACTGGCATAATAAATGTAATAGGAAATCCATGTAATATCAACATAGAGCAAAATGTAAAAGTAATTAGCATTTGAGTGAAACAAGTAATAATCATTACACCTTCCTCTATGTATTAGTTTTATACCTACATAATTGAGCAGTCTAATTTATCTTACTGATTGAAATTTCAGAATCAGTTTGAACATGTATTTCTTCAGTATTTGTCTCCATAAAATCACAAGATCTACTCATTAAAAAAAAATACAAAAAAAAAACTAAAACAAAATACACCATAGTATATCAATGTCACCATCATACATACATACATACATACACGTTTGCCATAGTCAAACACACATTCTATAAACACACTCACGCTGCAGTCATAAAACAGCTTTCCAACCAACACCAGCGCATTGCAAATGTAACTTTCAAGAGGTGTTAGCAGAGAGCGCCGTTAGCCTAATGCAGCTCTGCATGTTCTGTAGAGCTGAAGGTGTTAGCGGAGAGCGCCGTTAGCCTAATGCTACTCTGCATGTTCTGTAGAGCAGGAGGTGTTAGCGGAGAGCGCCGTTAGCCTAATGCTACTCTGCATGTTCTGTAGAGCAGGAGGTGTTAGCGGAGCGAGCAGCGCTCTCTGTCTGAGCACTACATGCAGCTCTGCATGTTCTGTAGAGCTGAAGGTGTTAGCGGAGAGTGCTGTTAGCCTAATGCAGCTCTGCATGTTCTGTAGAGCTGGAGGGGTTAGCGGAGAGCGCCGTTAGCCTAATGCTACTCTGCATGTTCTGTAGAGCAGGAGGTGTTAGCGGAGAGCGCCGTTAGCCTAATGCTGCTCTGCATGTTCTGTAGAGCAGGAGGTGTTAGCGGAGAGCGCCGTTAGCCTAATGCAGCTCTGCATGTTCTGTAGAGCTGAAGGTGTTAGCGGAGAGTGATGTTAGCCTAATGCAGCTCTGCATGTTCTGTAGAGCTGAAGGTGTTAGCGGAGAGTGATGTTAGCCTAATGCAGCTCTGCATGTTCTGTAGAGCGGAGGGGTTAGCGGAGAGCGCCGTAGCCTAATGCGCTCTGCAGTTGTAGCTGAGGAGAGCCTGCATGTCTCATGTTCGGTGTTTGAGCGCTGCAGGTAGAGCGGTTCAGCGGAGAGCGACATGTTAGCCTAATGCTAGCTCTGCATGTTCTGTAGGCTGGAGGGGTTAGCAAGAGCGCGCGGGGTTAGCTATGTGCCCATGCAGCGTTCTGTAGAGCTGGAGGGGTTAGCAGAGAGCGCCGTTAGCCTAATGCAGCTCTGCACATTCTGTAGAGCTGGAGGGGTTAGCGGAGAGCGCCGTTAGCCTAATGTAGCTCGGCAGCCCTAGGACTCCAGCCAGCTGCTGCACATCCCAGCCGCAGCCACAGGAAACGGTGCTATCGCTGGGACAGCGCGGAATCCGGCCTACCGCTCCACCGTTTCCCTTGCCTTTGTTTTTTTCTCCCCCTTTAACTGTCTTCCCTTTTCACACAAAGGAAGGCCCGCCACCCGTCCCAAATAAAAGCCTGTACCTGCATCCTTCACCACGGCTCTGCTTTACTCGCATCCAAGGCGCATTTAAACAGTTCAGAAACCAACTACAGATGAAAACAAAAGTTAAAATAAAATAAACGAGAACAGCTCAAACCGCGCCGTACTGTTCCTCAGTTTGAGCACTCCCCTGAGAGAGGAGGGAGATTGCTTACAGAACACATTTTCTGGCTTTGACGAGCAGTTGGTCCCAAACGTGGCCTGTTTTTTGTTTTAATGCAGAATATAGGCTGAACGTGGGATTCCTGGTGAACGGGGGTGGGGGTGATTGGGGGGGGCTCGATAGGCCAGACACAGGCAGCGGGAGGATGGAGGAGCTCCAGAGAGATAACACCGCCGCGATTCGCCGGGCGCTCTTATCCGGGGCTGATAAATTAGCGGTATTCGTACAGCCCCCCCCCCACCCACCCCCTCGCCCGCACTATCAGGGCTGCAGATAAGCCCGGCGGCCCGTGGCAGGAGAGCTCGAGTACACGCCGTTCTCTCGCTGGGGGGGGGGGGGGGGCATGGGGGAACTGGGGCGGGGGGCGCGGCACTGCAGAGCTTCCAAAACCAGGACCGGCCGGCCTCTCGAGGACAGGGAGGAATGCTACAGAACTCCCAAAACACACACGCGCTCCGATTTACTCCACCTGACACAACCCGGCAAACAGAGAAAAACACCAGAGCCCGGGGATGCCTGCGTTCAGCTCTCCGCTCATCTCAGCAAGCCTGTCACTCACCAGGGTCACCTGCTTCACGTAAACAAGGCGGACCGAATACCCTTTCAGCACAATCAGAACCGCAGCACGGTGTTCTAACTTAACATCTAGATATAGCGGCTGGTGTTTAAACTTCTGCTTAACTCTTGATACTGGAGCTTGCCGTGTGTGTACAATGAGGTATGTGCTGGACAAAAACTCAGCAGAAGCTGTCATTGATAAGGCTATTTAATTGGCTCTTTTTAAATTAAGCATGGCTAAATCTGTAACTCTTCCCTTTCACAAGTCTAGCTGGCTAAAAGGGAGACTGCTAACCCAGAAGAGGTATGCAATAGCTCCCAGGTGGAAAAAGAGAGGAGTGAACTCTGACCCCAATCTCAGGTTCGTGAAAATCGTGTCGTTTCTCCTCCGCAATTAAGAACGTATAGAATATTTCGCGATACGGCATCAAAATAGCATAATTACCACTGAATGCCAGACTGGTACTTCCTGTGTGACAGGATGTGGGCTGTGAACCACAGTCCTGGTTATTATTTCTCTGCTTTAAAGGTGAAATATCACACCCTTTAAAAAGCCTCTACGCACGACCGCGGTCGTCCTGCCCCAGAACCGTGTCACCGATACCGCAGAGCAGCACGTGACGGGGAGGCCTGCGTGTGCGGGCTCTCAGCACTGCGTTTGGAAGTCTTCCGTCCTGGTGTAGCTCGCTTTTAGCAGTCGACGGGATTTCGTAAAAAAAGGGCGTCCATCTGCGAGGGAGGCGCGGCTGTTTGAGAAGGTCCCCGCGGTCGTCCCGATGCGGGCCCCCGTCAGGACGGGGAGTGGAACGGCAGGCCCCGCCCCCGTGACTCGCGCGTTTCGGGTTTCTGCCGAACAGACGGCAGAACCGCGCCAGCCGCCGTCTCCGCTGCTCCACACTCAGGCCCTTCAGGCGATGAAAGGGTTAACGAAGAAGCCAGCGCCGGCGCTAACGCTAACGTAACGGGGAATCAACCCCTTTCCCAGAGTTCAGTGTTTCCTGTGCGGTTCTAGTAGCACTACAGCGCTTATTCAGACACTGCATTCCCTGACTTGAGATGCATCATCATCTCCCGCTGCAGAGATGTGAACCAAAGGCACTAAACAAAATGGAGGATGATTTAAGCGTCAGATTTCTGCCAAAGGTAGGCAGCGATTTGGACAACGGCGCTGGCCAGAGACACGTTTAGCTGTGAGTCCGCTTGCAATGTTTTCTCCCCAGAGGGGTTTTTTTCAGGTGTAGTTTCCCCTTATCAGGGCACGGACAAACGGACAGGATTTGGGCAAGGACATACGGACAGGATTTGGGCACAGACAAACGGACAGGCCCGTGGAGGACGGTGGCAGCGGATGGGGCCATGCCAGTGGAATCTTGTTCTCTGCCCCGACAACTGGCCGACAACCGCTCCTGGAACAACACACAGCTGACCTGGGGGGGGGTCAGCCACTCAAACACCACCGCTCTGCTGGAGCCTGGCCCAATGCAGCTCCTTTCCTTCACTCCTGCCTCTCTCCTGCCTCTCTCCTCCCTCTCTCTTCCCTCCCTCTCCATACGCACTGAAAGTTCACTGTTGACGAGAGAAGACTATTTTGAATTCACTCTCAGTACAAGTCGCACAAAGCTTTTCTTCCACTTGCATCTCCTCAGAGCCCTTTCTGTCTCAGACTATTTCAGTCTCTCCTACCTGAGCACGGGTTTGACAGAAGGGGGCAGAGCTTCTGAGGAGGTGTGCACCAGCAGGTCCGAGGCGGTTTCAGGCGTCTCAGACGTCCGGCTGCAGACGTGACGACTTCAAAGCTCCTGGATACGGACCTCGGGAAGAACGCCTGCCTCAGAGGCCGCCTCTGGACTACATTACCCACGTTCACACTGAATAGTTTATGCTCTAGCTCCCAGGTTTACACCACAAAGCATTACTCACACTTTATTTACACAATGAGAGATTGGATTTGGCAGCAGAAAGAAGATATTGATTGAATTTCAGAGGAGAGAAAGGAGGGTGGGGGGGGGGGGGTCAAACTTCGCAAAGCAGAAAGAAAAGGGTGTCGTAAGTTTTTTTTTTTTTCCAGGGCATGAAACGGCGGGTTGGATGACTTCGCGGAGATGAAGCATTTCCCGATCCGATTTGCCTCGGGCTTGGGCGAGCCCCAGAGAGGGTTTTATTTAGGAACGGGATCGACTCCCGCCGTCCCTCGCCTTCGCCGCTCCCGCGGGACCGGCGCTCCGTGGACTCGTCGATCGAAATTTTCCTCCGCGGCGTGGTGTCAAAGACGAAAAAAATCAAATTTAAAAAAAGAGAAACAAACTCCTAACTGCGCCAAAGTTGGCCCGAACGCTCCCTTGTTCTAGCGGGGTGTTTTCAGGATTCTTCTCGCGGCTTACTCGCGGATTAGAGGCGGGAGAAGTTAGCGGGAGCCCGGGAGACCGTTAGCGCCGCTAGCGCTGCGGATTCGGGTTGCGTAACGGACGCTTTTCTGCCGCCGAAGTGCGGAGGATTACCGCTCGAAAGCCCGCCACCTTTTCCGCGCGGCTCCCTGTCCTCGTTCGCACCGGCTTCCCGGATTATCTCTCGCTCCGGAGACCGTCGTAACAAATCGAGTGTCCTCCGCCGCGTTTTCCGTTCGCTCGCGCGCGCTCATCACACCGAAACTTCTTTGTTTTCCGTATTCTCTTTTCTACGGCGTTTGCGTCTCCTCACGTGGGCCGGCGCAAATCGCGTTAAACGCCCGCCTCCCTGACGCCTCTGCCTCCGAACGCACGCCCGCGCGAGCTCCGCTTGCGGGTAACGGCGCGGCGATGCGGAAGGAGCCGTCTCGCAACGGCGGTAAACTGTGCCGCTGCAGTCAGAACCGCGACAGGACCGGTACTGACACCGGGCAGGGATGTCCTAATCCAAAACCTCTAAACCCGGCCCGTCAGCTCAATCAGACGATTCAGACCCAGTGAGGACTCGATCAGTCTGTCCAGTCAGACGATTCAGACCCAGTGAGGACTCGATCAGTCTGTTCAGTCAGACGATTCAGACCCAGTGAGGACTCGATCAGTCTGTTCAGTCAGACGATTCAGACCCAGTGAGGACTCGATCAGTCTGTTCAGTCAGACGATTCAGACCCAGTGAGGACTCGATCAGTCTGTTCAGTAAGACGATTCAGACCAGTGAGACTCGATCATCTTTCAGTCAGACGATTCAGACTCAGTGAGGACTCATCGCTGTTCAGTAAGACGATTGCAGACCAGTGAGGACTCGATCCATCTGTCCAGTCATACCATCAGACCCAGTGAGGCTCGATCAGTTCTGCTCAGTCGACGATTCAGACCAGTGAGGACTCGATCGGTCTGTTCAGTCAGACGCGATTCGCCCACGTGCGGACTCGATCAGTCTGTTCAGTCAGACGATTCAGACCCAGTGAGGACTCGATCAGTCTGTTCAGTCAGACGATTCAGACACAGTTTGAACTCGAGCATTTTGCTCAATCAGACGGTTCAGACTCAGTGAGGACTCATCCCTGGAAGTGCAAAGCAGGCTGGAGCAGAGCAGGGAGAGAGCTCAGACTCCACATCTGCCCCCAGCTCATTACCCACAATCCTCCTTATGGGGGGGGGGGGTTAATGAGCCGCTCGTTCCCGCTTCCTCTGCGTCTGGTCTGGGCTTCGGGGTTCCCAGACGCAGTGTGCAGTAACCCACCCCCCCCGGCCTCCCTCCGCGGGGCGCAGACGCCGTGATTAACGCCTTCTTTCCACGTGCGGCTGGAGGTCTGGTTGGCAGTGTGGTTTCCGGCCCATAGGCCTGTTTCCGCCACATACCAAACAGCCACAAGCCACACAGCACATACACCCCACTGCACATACACCACACTGCACATACACCCCACTGCACATACACCCCACTGCACATACACCCCACTGCACATACACCCCACTGCCAGTCTACCCCTCAGGGAAACAGAATATACTGGAAATACACTGCAAAAAAAAAAAAAACATTATCAAGATACTGCAACACATTTCACACTTACACTGCCAGATACGCAAATTACTCCCACTTACAATATTGGAACACATATATATTTATTTTTAATTCAAGGCTGTTAGATGGCGATTATATTAATTATATACGAGAAACAGGCATCATGTTTTCTGAAAAAGTGCGCATAATTAAAACAAACGGCAATAGATTCTGTGGAGGGTGACGAAGGGTACAGTGTTCCGGACGCCGTATCTCGGGCTACCCTGTTAACTGCCGCTGGAACGAAGTATTGAAAACATTTCAAAGCAGAGGGCGGACTGTTCGGTGATTAACGTTAAAAGCGTGTTAATTGAGAAGATTTGCACAGTGGCCGTTTATCGAGGCTTTGTTTAAACCTCTTCTCTTGTTCTCACACTGACGCCACTTACTGCTCCATTAAGTATATTTTTCAAAAATCTGTCAGACTGAGCATTTTGTGCACACACACACACACCTGTACTTAACCAAATTAAAAGTACATTGGCAAAGACATTTTGTGCCCTTATCCAAAAGAACTGAATGAGCCTAAAGCTGTTGTCTTGGCTGTTTTTTTTTTATTTTTAATTAAGGAAATTTAAGGAAAGTTAACTTTTTTATTTGTCAAAGTAGTTCTCTCCCTCCTTCCACTAAAAAACGAACAGCAGTTAGAAAGATGACACGAAATCCGACTGCGTTTGAAACGCTCGTGTTTAATTACCTCCCAGACCTTTCCGAGCAAGATTCCCCTTTTAATACCAAAACCGCGAAACCGTCCCGTGAGAGGACTAGCGTTTCTTAATCTTCTGAAGATTATGATTCACTTCGCAGTCACTGTTCTCCAAATTCGTCGGTTCGACCGAATCCCGCGATGCACGTTTTTTAAAATATCCTCCATTACATTACATGATATTACATTGCAGGCATTCGGCAGACGCTCTTATCCAGAGCGACGTACAACAAAGCGCATAGCCACAACCAGGAACAAGTGTGTTGAGAAGATTCCCAGGGCTCAAATGTACTCGGGGAATACAAAAATCAGCAGGGTCAGTGTACACATATGCATGTGCACCCCCAAACAGTAAATCAAACCCCCAAAGCCACGAGAAGATGCACCTGCGTTTTTTTTTTGGGGGGGGGGGGTCCCTGGTACTCTAGCTACCCTGGGACAGCCACTAAAGCAAGATTCGCCCTGAAACTCCAGGCAGCAGACCCAGGCAACGTTAAACTCGCACGACGACCAAGCTGACACAAAGGTCTGTCCACGCCGAACAGTCCGGCGGCGACGGACGTCCAGGCAGCTCGTTGCCACAGAAACACGAGAGACTCCGCGTCCACAAAGCAAAATCACCGGCCTTAAAATACCGCCATTAAAGGTTTTAGGGCTGAAGGGTTGAGCTGTTGAATTTCGTAGTATAAACACTACCTGAGGTAATTAGCCCATAACGGTAGCAGTAAAACCACTCTGTTGAAAGCATCGAACACCCAATAGAGCTGTTTTTTTCTTTCAATCTGGGGTATTAAATGAGCGTGATTTGACCATGAATATGTTCTAACAGCAGCAGTTTTAAACTTAAACTCATTTTTTTAATTTGGCTTTTTATTATCTTACGTGTTTTGCCCACTTTCTTTTACTGTTTAAGCGTTCCCCTTTTTAATACAACACTGCTTTTATTCCTTTATTTATTATCATTCATTTACTTTCATTCATTTGTAGCTTTCCTCAGCTGGTTCCTCAATTTTGGTTCTGAATGTCTGTGAAGCGCTCTTTTGGGATGCGTGTTTTCTACAAAAAGTCAGATAAAAATTTAATACTGCACGTTATTAGTATCAAATAAAGAAACATACAATGTATTCATCTCAGGCACCTAATCTTCGAGCGTGACAGTGCACAGTGGCAAAAATAATCATTTTTACTTCATGCTGTTTTTTCCCCCCCAATGTCTTTTTCTCTGATGTTTTTTTTCTTCTGACAATAATCAGATGACCTGTGCGTTGAAGATCAAGTTTGATTTGACAGGCGTGTTCCTGTACATTGTCTTCAGTTCTGTCTTCTCTCAATTTCCGGGTCTTTCCATAATCAGTCGTGTACCTCTGGCTCTGAAGTGGCTCTTGCTGCAGTACCTGAGAAGGTGATTGCGTCAGGGCTAATTGACACGCACACACCATCACCACGGACACGGACAGTTGGGTTAGCCAAATGGTTCACAGCCACAAAATCGCAATTGCGGAGCTGCACAGTCAAGATAACTTCCTCCTCTCTACTGACGCTGGCTGAAACTCAGTTGGGAGAAATTACCCCTAAAATGGCCGACGGGACCCCAAAATTTACTACACATCCCACACGTTCAGAAACAGAGCTTCAACCTGCACCTGATTTTTAACACTGCCTCTCCCTCTCTCTTACTCTCTCTCTGATCTTGGTGTAAAGGATTCTATATTTACTACAGAAGTGTTATTACCACGGTAACGGCCTTGACAGAATTCCTTTTAGAAGTGGATCAGATAAACTAACTGAATTATAGGGAAACACCACCACCTGCTTTCATGAACCTTCCATTCACTGTCTCTGGGCGTTTCTCAACCTTGGCCAATGCTATAAATTAGCCTCGTACCATTAGCCACATTGGGTATGTCCAGAGTTTCTAGAGCTCTCAGGTTGTTTAAAGTAGGAAGAGACGCGCAATAAAACACCTCCAGTCTAACAATGGTAAAACGGTAAGGGAACTGGGCCTACAACTCAGAGGTTACAGGTTCCAGTCCCAGGTGGGGCACAGCCGCTGTACCCGTCGAGCGACATGCTTAATCCGCATCGGTCCAGTTGCTCCGAACAGGACCATCTGCTCAACAGAAATAAATAAATATAACAACGCGCTCAACCAAAATGCCATTTCAAAAGAATTATCACATGTACTCTACTTGTGTTGATATTCGCAAATTCTATTATAAACGTCTAACCGGAGTGGAAAATGATATTTGTTCACGAGAGTACGCTCCGCCAAAAGGATTAGTCACGTAGGAAGATTCTGGTGCGTTTTCCTTTTTTTGCATCAGACGCCGGGTACGTGATACGGGCTAAGCTGCGCGCGCGGCCCAGAAGCTCCACATGAATTATTCACAACCATCTGCCGCTAAATTAGCGCCGAAAAGGACGAGGAATTCAGCGACCGCGGATCCCGAAAAGCAGTCCCAGCGCCTCGCCCGCCGCCCAGCGCCCTCCTCCAGACCGCCCCGAGTAACCATGGCGCTGGGGCGGCGCGCGGTTGCCGTGATGACAGCGGGGACAGGCGCTAACGCTAACGCGCGCGGGCCTGGTTCCCTGCCCCGTACAGAGCCCTGTCTCAGCCTGTCTGAAGCCCGGGCTCTACCTGCACAGGGCAAGCACAGACTGTCCGGGACACGTCTCCTCAAAGAGCTGTGATGTGGACACACACACACACACACACACACACACACACACACACACACACACACACACACACACACACACAGACACACACACACAGCACACACACACAAACGACACACACACACACACAGACACACAGACACACACACCACACACACACACACACACAGCTGCTCGCGCACACACACACACACACACACAAGCGCCACACACACACACACACACAGACACACACACACACACACACAACACGACACACACAGACACACACACACAGACACACGCTCGCTCGCGCACACACATAAGCACACACACACAGAGACACACACACACACGCACACACAGATACAAGCGCACACACACACACAGACAGCGCTCGCGCACACACACCAAGCAACACACGCACACAGACACTGCACACACGCGCACACACAGAGACAGACACAGACAAAGACACAAACACACAGACACACGCACATGCACAGACAGACAGACAGACACACACACACACAGCCACAGAATCAATCAACATTCAGCAGTTTATATTGCCAGGAATCAAAGGCAGAGACTGAAATACAAACACATTTCTGAATAGATTTTTTTAAAAAGAATATGATCAAAGCTTTTGAACTTCAAGTTTTCTGAAAAGAAAAAAAAATCTTTAAAAAAAAAAACATAAAAACGTAAGTGTTCCTGGGAGCAGATCAGACCAGGAAAAGTCACCCAAAAAATGCTGATTTTGACACGAGATTGGACTCAACAAAAAGAACCCTCAGATCTGTCAAGTGCAGCCAGTGGAGTCCCCTCTCAGCTCTGTGTGCATGTGTGTGTGTACGTGTGAGTGCACGCGTATGTGTGCGTGTGTGTGTACATGTGCATTTGTGCATGTGCGTGTGTGTTTTGTGCATGTGCATGAGTCTCTGTGTGTGTGTGTGTGTGTGTGTGTGTGTGTTTGAGAGAGTGCGTGCATGCACATGTGTGTGTGTACGTGTGCGTTTGTGCATGTGCATGAGTCTGTGTGTGTGTGTATGTGTGAGTGCGTGCGTGTACATGTGCGTGTGTGTGTACGTGTGCGTTTGAGCGTGTGTGTGTGTGTGTGTGTTTGAGTATGCCAGTTTACTCAGTGTGAGGTTCATGTGAAGTTATAGGTCTCATTCACAGATTAATTCAGAGATTCATTGAGAGATTCAGTGAGCCTTTCCTGCCAGGATGACTAGCACACCTGAGGCAGCTGAAATCACCTCACAGAGAGCTCATATGGGCTGCATATGGGTGCAGTTAGGCACATATTCTCACCAAGTCATTATCATTGGCCCTCGGAGACACTTTACACACACACAGAGCTGCTGGCCAATCAGAGCTCTGCCTGCAGGACTGAATCACTGCAGTGAGTCATGAGTCCTCTCACTGCCCACAATGACACACGGACCACACTGCTGTCCCACACACACAATACACACACACACATGCACATTATACTGCAATACCACACACAATACACACACACACACAGACGTTATACTGCAATACCATATACACAACACACACACAGACACACACTCTCTCACACACACACACACACTGCTGTCCTACTCATACACATTATACTGAAATACCACATATACAATACACACACACACACACTATACTGCAATACCACATACACAATACACACATACATTATACTGCAATACCACATACACATCACACACACACACACACTATACTTCAACTCTCATACTACATAAGCAATACATACCACACACATGCAATATTTACCACACAAGTCATATATACCAAATGTTACACATGCACACTTAAACTACACACACAGCACCAAACACATGCAGCACACACACACACCACACACACACAGCGCATGCACACACACACACACAGCGCGCACACGCACACGGAGCGCATGCACACACACACATACACACACACACAGCGCATCCACACACACACAGCGCACACAGAGCGCATGCACACACACACACACACACACACACACAGCGCACACACACACAGAGCACATGCACACACACACACACACACACACATGCACACACACACACACACAGAGCGCATCCACACACACACAGCGCACACAGAGCACATGCACACACACACACAGCGCACACACACAGCGCATGCACACACACACACAGCGCACACACACACACAGCATTGTACCAAACACACGCAGCACACACTTGTTACACATGACACTGGAGCCAAATGCTGAACCCATGTGTGCACCCCGTTCCACGTGCAGGAACAAGTTCAAGAGGATCTTTGTTCATGTAGTGGGAACGAGGAGTACTGGTCAACCCCCCCACCCCCCGAAAACTGGTCACACCCCCCCCCAAACTGTACAACTCAAACAATGAACAAATCATGCGTCATAATGAACCACTGACTGTATCCGAGTACCCAAGTGAAACAAAAGCGCCATTTAAATTTACTCACAGCACAAAAATCTCACAGCATTAAAACAGTCAATATCTTCAAGGGAAAGGAAATGGATTTTAGTATCCTAAAAACAAATGTCCCTCGAATAATTTACATTTTTATATAAATGCTGCACAGCACCAAACAGAATCTCCGGTATTTGCTTTGGTTTTTAAGAAAATGCACCATAAAAAACAGACGGTTCGATGTGCCGACAGGCCCGGAAATGGGAGAGGCGTTTGGCCCCCGGTGGGGGGGGGGGGGGGGGGTTCCAGGCCTGCTGCGTGGGGCCTGGTCTGTACCGCACCCCAATCCGGGGTGTGCCAGGCTGTGCTGCGTAGGGCCCGGTCTCTGCCACTCTGTGCCCAGGAAGGGGCACCCGCTGCCCTGCCAGGACTCTGTGGCCCGTGGACTCCGTGACTCAACGCTCGGGGCACGAGCTACGCATGAACCCACGGACACCAGCGGCCACAGTCAACCCAGCCCAGTCCAGGCCATGACCAGAGGTGGACTGCTGGGTTGACACTATGACCAGAGGTGGACTGCTGGGTTGACACTATGACCAGAGGTGGACCGTTGGGTTGACACTATGACCAGAGGTGGACTGCTGGGTTGACACTATGACCAGAGGTGGACTGCAGGGTTGACACTATGGCCAGAGGTGGACTGCAGGGTTGACACTATGACCAGAGGTGGACCGCTGGGTCGACACTATGACCAGAAGTGGACCGTTGAGTAGAGGCCATGACCAGAGGTGGCCACTGTAACCTGGCAACCCTTACAATCTGAAGCCAGGGCAAGGAGCCGGGACCCACCTCTCCTGCAGGCCCTCCCGGCGAAAAGCCGGTCGGCTCGACCGCCGCCCCATTAAAGCGGCAGCGTCTGCGGCCAGACGGCGGTTTCCGCTCGCTAACCCGCTAACCGCCCCGGGCCCCCTCCGTTTTTTAATGACAACCATTCGGGGCAATAAAGCCCGGCGTTCAGAGCAGCCTGACGTCATCCGCGGGGGCTGGAACAGGCCCCCCGTCTCAAACTGGGGCATTAAAAGGCCAACGACAAGGACCCCTGCTTCCGAACAAAGGGGGCTTTGGTGGCAGGGGGTCTAGAGCTGGGCGAGGGGTCTGGAGGAGGGACGCAGCCCCCTCCCACAGCTCCGGGGGTGGGGGGGGGGTGGGGTTTAATTTACTCTGCCCATTGCTTCAGTTCTGAAAGGAAGGATCCTATTGGCTGGCTCACGCTGCCCAGTGCTGGAGCTCTGAAAGGAAGGATCCTATTGGCTGGCTCACGCTGCCCAGTGCTGGAGCTCTGAAAGAAAGGATCCTATTGGCTAGCTCACACTGCCCAGTGCTGGAGCTCTGAAAGGAAGGATCCTATTGGCTGGCTCACGCTGCCCAGTGCTGGAGCTCTGAAAGAAAGGATCCTATTGGCTGGCTCACGCTGCCCAGTGCTGGAGCTCTGAAAGGAAGGATCCTATTGGCTGGCTCACGCTGCCCAGTGCTGGAGCTCTGAAAGAAAGGAGACGAGCTTCGGCGCTTCAGGTGAGGCGATAGCCATCTTTACAGCCCGGCGTTTCAGATAAGCCCCGTCGGCGGGGTCAAAGGGAGAGGAAACCGCAATACTACAGCGGCGAACGAGGTGCGGTTCAGACTGCCCACACGGCCTCGCTGGTTTTTTTTCTTTGTGTGTGTGTATGCGTGAGATAATGGTGTCCCGGGTTTCATTCATACTTTAACCTTGTTCCTGGAGAGACTGACCGTACCATTGGCCAACAGCGACGAGCGGCTTTCGCTGTGTGCAGCTGGGATATCAGATACGCCGGGGTTGTACAGTTGTGACTGAGAGAGCCGGATAGCACGATGGCTCTAATCCCAAAACAAGCCAGGTCGACACCTGCGTGCGCCTGTTTTACTTCCAGCCGTGATAGCCTTTTCTGGCTGGAAATATCCCAGCCGTTTCCCGAGCTTGAGTTCGCAAAAAAGGGGACTGTGTTGCACGCCAGATTTATTGATTTGTCGACTGACTGACTGACTCTCTGCTTGACTGACTGATTGATTGACTGATTGATCAACCGATCGACTGGACTGGCAAAATCACACCTACTGCAGAGAATGGGGTCAACTGGTTCCTGACCTCCAACATCCACCAGCGAGAAATCTTTTTTCTTTTTTTTAAATGTAAATGGCAATGAAGACAAAACGCACCACCTAAATTCGCTTTGGCAATTAGAGGATTAGCTGGATAAAAAAACCATAAAACAGAGGGGTCTCCAGAGGAGAATTTGGGAACCCTGCCCTATAACAAGAAAAGGAACTAGGCCTGCAAAAACTGTCTCCTACCAAGGCTCGGCGCATAAAGTAAATCACTGCCAAAGTAAGTCTTGCTGGGGGAAAAAAAAAGTGTTTGCTTGGCAAACACGCCAATGTAACATGAGCTAATTTCATTTAAAATGAATACAAGCGGGCGTAGATTGAATATGTAACCTGGATTCCTCAAACATATTTCATTTCCTCTGTGCAAACATCAGGAGATCCACCTCGCAACGGCACGGCGGGGGAAAATATGCTCTTTCCATGAAAAGATGTCATGATGCACGGCATTCTGTTTTTCTGCAGGAATGATGTTAGAATCGGAAAAGCTTATATCTGACGCTCAGCAAGCGTTTGCATACCTCTGGTGCTGTTATAACTTCACTGCAATCCAGAGCCCCTTGTTGAATCTGGGATAAGCGATTGGATTAAGGTGAGGTCGCAAGAAGGGTGGAGGGTTGATGAGTGTGTGTGGGTCCCTGTGAGTGTGTTAGGTTGATGAGTGTGTGTGGGTCCCTGTGAGTGTGTTAGGTTGATGAGTGTGTGTGGGTCCCTGTGAGTGTGTTAGGTTGATGAGTGTGTGTGGGTCCCTGTGAGTGTGTTAGGTTGATGAGTGTGTGTGGGTCCCTATGAGTGTGTTTGGTTAATGAGTGTGTGTGTGTGTGTGTGTGTCCCTATAAGTAGTATAAGGTTCATGGGTGCGTGTAGGCAATACACAAAAGACAGAAGTTATGTCACATTACCCTGAGGGACCTGAGAACTGATCATTCTCGGTGACGTTATATTTTTATTGTTACGTACCTTGTGATTGCTGGAGTTCGTGTCTGGTTTCCCTTTGAAAGGTGGCAACCATAGAAGTTTTTATGGTGACAATAACGGCGTCCCATCCCTATCTTAACATCCTTAGGCCATACCAGAGAGGACACACAGATATCCATTCATGTCCTGTATGTATCCATGACCAAGAGTTCCTCAACAAAAGCTCCGTATAGCCCCCCTCAGACAAACATGTACTTTAACCCCCACCTCACCCCCACGCCCCCCCAAATCTATCAGAACAGAGGAGAAAGCACATTTGCAATCTTTTTGAAACCACCTGAAAAGTCCTCCCACCTCTGAAACAGGGGTGGCGACATTCTCTCAGAGAGAGAGACACGGGTCGTGACATGAGGTCTCCTGGCAACAGGCATAGCGGTGGCACCTCCTGATCAAAACAAACATGGTGCCTCCTATTGATCTTTTATGAGAGCCATAGCGCCGTTCAAAGATTAACCTCAAAACCCAATTTAACACAAGTCCTGCCAAGGCCATCGACTTAATGACATGCATTACTAGCTCTGAAACAACTACGCTGCTTTTAAAGACATATGGCCGCCTGTTTTTGACTTCGACTACATGTAGCGAAACACTAAAATAAAGTCACGGCATTAAGTGTAAGGAAACCTTGATACTGATGTGAAGTTCTCCGTTTTTTATTCAGTTGAAACTAAACTGAAGAACAGCTCTGTAAAGTCAGAAAAGGTTTGCACATTTTTCACACACCATCGTTTTCCACAGGTGCTGACACCAAATTTACTTCCAGAAATAGCATCCTATATTTTCAGTCAATTTTCACATTTTGCAAAGCACGGCGCCTGCAGAATTATTTATCGACTATAAAAACAGCAAAAATTGATTTTCCAAAATGCTAATTTGGTGCAGAGAATTATTGGACAGTAGAAAGGTCCCCATTCTATTGTCGCTGACAAAAGCCCACGGGATCTTTTGTACTCTGTGGTTTTTTTTGAAGATGTCATCAATTTATTCTATCTTTTTTTTTTGTTGAGAAATGCTCCCAAAACATATAACACGGTTTGGCTTTTCAGAAAATATTCATGAAAGGAAAATGCTGAGACACCGTGATTTATCAAAGTTGATACTGTACCACTGCAGATACCAACCATAACAGTGATTAATAAATTATGTGAACGAAAGTGATAAATTATGGGCATAAGTATGAATCAGAAAATTTGGAAGTACTATGCTCGTCATGATTAATGAGGCCAATGTGCTCCTCCTTAATTGCTACATTTAGTCTTTTAGTCTGAAAGAGCCTGTCAGTTTGAGCTAGCCGTGGCTAATTCAGAGCCACTGTCAGTTTGAGCTAGCCGTGGCTAATTCAGAGCCACTGTCAGTTTGAGCTAGCCGTGGCTAATTCAGAGCCACTGTCAGTTTGAGCTAGCCGTGGCTAATTCAGAGCCACTGTCAGTTTGAGCTAGCCGTGGCTAATTCAGAGCCACTGTCAGTTTGAGCTAGCCATGGCTAATTCAGAGCCACTGTCAGTTTCAGCTAGCCACGGCTAATTCAGAGCCACTGTCAGCTTGAGCTAGCCGTGGCTAATTCAGAGCCACTGTCAGTTTGAGCTAGCCGTAGCTAATTAAGAGCCACTGTCATCTTTCTGACTCAAACGTTTTTTTCAGGCGTGAGACCTGTCTGCCCATTCAAGGTTTTGTTTTGCACAATCATGTGTAATCACCGGTGTTACACCGCCGAGATTACATTGATCTTTGACTTCCTTCTGAGTCATAAAACTCTGAAAAGCAGCACTCCTCAGAAGCAGCCAATGGGATCCTTTCTTTCAGAACTCCAGCACCGGGCAGTGTGAGCCAGCTAATGGGATCCTTTCTTTAAGAGCTCCAGCACTGGGCAGTGTGAGCCAGCCAATGGGATCCTTTCGTTCAGAGCTGGAGCCATGGGCAGAGTAAATTATATCAAAAGCTGCCTTTTTCTCAAATGGATAATGTATACATTTAAGAATATTATCATTTTATGTAATGTATCAAATATATCATAATAATGTATAATCAGAGTTCATTGTACACACTGATGATTGCTTTTGATTGATTCATGTGAACACCTTCGGTTCAGAACATATGATGATGCGGAGGTGTTGCTACAGTGATCTGGAGGGGTTCACACCGAGATGACCGTAAATACCAGGGGTGCTACCGTTTCCTCATTAATCATCCCCGATTACCGGCCCGCAGATTCTTAAACCCTCCGTAAAAAAATGTAATCAGAAAAATCTGAAATAAATACATGAATGAATAAATGAATAAATAAATAAATAAAAAACTGCTGTATGCATGTTTGATCACTCCTATATGGGGCGTATTCACATTTAGACCCCCCCACCCAAATTAATCTTAATGATTTCTATTTGCTATGCCTCTCTGCCTTGCAATGAAGGGTGATGCTATGGGGTATGGGGTCGGGGGCAGCGGCAGGTAAAGTTCAGGAGCTGGAGCTGGGCTCTTCAGGTGGTCGCTGGAAGCGGTATAGAAGCTGCTGATATCCCAGCCCAGCTCACCGGTTTTAATCTTTTTATTATTTACAGGCGAGAAATGCTACACAAGCACTTATAAACATGTCAGTGTTATGCGAGTAACCCAGCTAAAACACTGAAATGACATAGAAATGTGTCTTCATATTTTAACAATAGTTTAAGTAACTTCACCAGCTTTTAATTGTAAAAAATGTAAGTATTACTAGTATAACTTGACACTGAATTCAGCACAGATACCCAGGATGAGCCTGAGTTAAGACACATAGATGTGACGGGCAGAAATGTTTTGGAAGCGTTACAAAAGCATAGCCGCGCTGTTACCCAGATAATAACATTTGGCCGGTACGCCCGGCGGCGTTGCCAGGGAAACCAACGTCACCGTTTACGACCTTCTTCTCTGACGGGCAGATGGGCCGGCGTTCCCGTCTCGCTTAAGAGCGAAGAGTCTTCCTCGCGACAGAAGGCGGCCGACCCGGCGTGCTCCCGGGAGACGCGCGCCGCGACAATACAGATGTTCGGCCGTAATGGAACCCAGCGCCGCGGCAAAACAACAGACTTACGCGCCGCCGCGAGCGTTCGAACGCGCTCGCCCGCGAGAGCCGCCGCGGCGGGGGAGACGGCGGGCCGAAGGCGCCGCGACGCGGCGGTACAGAAAGCCGGCTCGTCGCCGCGGGGGGTTGCGGGTTCAAATCTCGCCGGGAGCAAAGGCGCTGTGCCCCTGAGCGAGGCGCACATCATGAATGGCCTGACTGAGAATCCTACTCCATGAATGAACGGACAAGTGAGAAATGAAATCCGAGCAAGTCGTAAGCACACAAAACCAACGCAGCCATTGCAACAAGTCTAGGCTACGGATCCAGGCGCTCGTGGGTCACCTCTGTCCCTCCCAGCCCCACGGCGACCGTCTCCAGACGGGCGGGGCACATTGTTGCTGCTGTTGTGGTTTGTGTCCCACTTAACAAAAGGGGGCTGTGTGCACTGTAAATAACTGCGGGGGTTATCAGTCAGCCCTCCTTCCCACCCCAAAACAGGCTCTCAGCAAAGTGTCCCACACCGGCCCCCTCCCCCATCCCACACGGCCAGATGGGCACCCCAGCCTCAGGAGTCCGCGCAAGTCTTTGAAGAAGCCGTAAAAGAGGAGAAGAAGAAAGAAGCAAACGAAGCAGACATGACTAATGATTGGGAGAGCGGTGAAGACCCGCCCCCTCCCCAAACACAGTTAGTCCATTGGTCAATGCCGAGAAATTATGAGGCTTTCTGGGGTGTTAACACTACCCACTGATTTAAAAACAGATGTTAAAAAAACAGTAGTTCCACAAATCATGGAAGAAAACTCAATTCTATGAACAAGCGATGAAAATCAACAATACCGTAACTCAATACCTGCAAGCCTGCTTTAACGGTGGGTAGTAAATGTTTATGTTTATTTCAGTTCCACAGAAAGCTTCCGACCTGCTTTGCATCTTCTCGAGAGGAGCGACACGCGTATTCCTGGGACTAATCGAAAATCTGCTCAGACAAATGCACCGCTTACAGACGTCATTCAAAAACGTGTCGAAAACAACCGTGGAGGTAGGGTGCTTTTCGGCCGAGGAGAATAAACAGCGATTATGTGACACGGGTCGTTGTCATCATTGTCACTCCCCGCCCCCCCGCCAGCTCTGTGAAGGGAGGGACCAGAGGTGAGCGTCGACCCCGGTCGCGAGTAGGCGAGCCGCTAACTGAATTAATCCCCAATCACTGCTCCGCCAAAACTGCAAACAATCACTCCGCCCGACTCATTAAGGCTTACCGGTTACCCAAACGGTCCTGCGCAGACGTCCACCAAAGAAGAAGAGTTTGGGCCGAAGGGGCATAGGTACGGAAGCTAGGTTTGGGGGGAGTGGGGGGACTCAGAGTTCAGTGACCTTCGCCCCTTTGCGAAGTCTTCCCTCAGGAAAGCCGTAAAACACCGGAGACGCTTGATGTGGGATGATGTACAGCCCTGGCCCAGGTGGCGCGCGCACGCACGCCGGGCACCCCTGGTTTCAGTTACGCCCTCTGGAACCTTTTTTTAAGCGGATTAACGACCCCGGAGGAACGGTGTTGTCATCGCACCCGGGAGGTTGCGACACTATCTGGAGGAGGAAAAGCCTCTTAGGCCGTCAGACGGCGACTGGACAGACCGCACGCTACTGACTTAGACTAATGGGCTAACGCTTACGTAACTAACTGGCTAACCGGCTAACACTTCAACAGTTTAACTCCTGCTGGACCAAACCCTCTCTATACCACTTAAACCTGTACAGGGAAACGGATTCCGTCCAGTAAGCTCGTTTGTATTCCGAGGCACTTTTCTTCCTGAAGTCTAACGATGACAACTCAAATCCGAGCGGCCCGTTCTGACTCCCCTAATGACACAGCCTTTTAATAAAAGCCAAGACCAGGCAAAGGAAAAGAAACGCAAGCAGTAATGAATATTAAGTGTCACTTTATGGGGCGATTTAAAATGCGTTTGTCAAGCCGTGCGGTTTCGCCACTTTGCGTGATGTGGAGTTGGTCCAGATTATAAATGCTCTTTCTGCTTCGGTATTCTGGCCCGGGAAATGAGACTGGCGACTGCGCAGTCAACTGAACCGCCGTCAGAGGACCGCTACACCCTGTCCTCAGCCGCTAACGCTGAGCCGAGATGCTAACGGGCTGTCCGCTAACGGGCTCTCCGCTAACAGTAAGAGATTAAAGTGAAGTTCCCTTTGAAGAATCCTGGATGTAAAAAATTAAGAGCGAGTCAGAAAGAAACCCTCTGGTCCTCAGGACCCTGGAGAGAATCTGCCTCTGGGGAGCGGCACAGAGGAGGAGGGAGGCGAGGCCTACAGGCTCAAACAGCCTGGAACTTGAGATTGCTCTCTCCAGCCACGCTGCCTCCACACATGGCGGCTGACTCAACGCAGCGAGACCGGGCGCTAGCAGCCAGACGGCCCGTAATAGCCCGGCGCATCGTAATGATAGCCGCCGACGAGGGCCCAAATTGTAGATTTGAGCGCCCGCCGCGATTGCGTCGATCGCCATTTACCCGCCGCCGCGCCGAGTTAAGCGCGGACGCCCCGTCGGCGGGGCAGGCGCAGAACCGCTCATTTCTCCGCAAAACCCGAACTTAAGAACAGGGGAAAATAACCGTTTGGAACAAAGAGGGACGGGGAGACTGGGGGAAAGCCGGGGCCCCGGGACTCGAGCGGCGTCGGAGGAAAGCGCTGCGCCGCCGAATCGGCCTCGACAGATCCGGTACCCTGCGGGAGCCCAGACCACCTGGGGCGGGAGGCTTTCTGAATGGTCAAGAATTTCAGGGCTGCTCCCCGGCTCGGTCGGGTGACATATCGATTCCGCGGCTCCGTGAAACCGTTTCCTTCTGCTACAGGAACGGCGTCGACCGCGTACCGCGCGGGCTACAAACCACCCGGGCCTTCGCGAGCGCCGCTACAGCGAGAACTTACGCCCGGCAGGTCCTACTGGCTCCAGCCTTTCAGGGAACAGAGGTCAGAGTGCGTTCGGTGAGTGGACGGCGCTGGAGCACGCAGGGGCGGGGCTTACCTGGGTGGTTGTGGGAGCTCATTGTTGTGGGGGTGTCGCTCAGCGGCCACTGCGGGGGTGCTGACGGGGTCCTGGTGGAGTGGGGGGGGGGGGGAGAGGAGGAACGGAGGACGAGAGTCCCGGTGGGTGAGGTCAGTCACGGGGGGGCGTGGCGCGCCTGTTCGGCGCGGCGTCCGAGCGTCGGGGGTGAGGGGGCCAGCGGGGAGGGGAGGGGGGGTCCAGTCTAGCGCGCTCGCGCCACGCTCGGCGGGCCGACGGCGTAATCCAGTCCCGCGCGCCTCTTCGTCCTCTTCCTCGCTTCGCTCGACGTCGACCTGCGGAGGCAAGGGCACACGGGCGGTGAGAGAGCTGCGGTGAGAGGACCCTTCACGCGCTCGGTCGTCCACGTATCTGCCTGCTCACGCCCCCCGCCACCTTCCCTTTGGTAAACTGGGGCGGGGGCGTCCAATGTGAGCATATGAGCTGCTGATAACATTACAGCCACCTTTATCTCAACAACCGTCTGTCAAACAATAACATTTCCTTTAAATGTAATACATGTGACAAGGGGAACTTTATGTACAGTGTCTAATAACAAAAGTTCCCCTAAACTGTTTCATATCATAAACGGGGAACTGTGAATGTGTCTAAATGAGAACGAACCCTGTAAATACTGACATTTCGGTAATGGGGGGTGGGGGGGAGGGGGTCTGTTCTTGTTTTCACATCAGAAGAGCCTCTCGGCAGTCACATTCGCGCCCCGACTGCGGCGTCGGGTACGAGAGCGGGAGGGGTGTTTCATTCGGCAACGTGGGCGGCGGCTCGGAGCTCTCGGCGCGTCTGAAGCGCGCCTCGGCCTCTCTCTGTCAGCTGGCTGCTGCTAGACGAGCCTCGCGGCGTCGCCATCAAAGACGCCGCTCGTGACAGGAAGCGGTATCGAGAGAGGCCCACCGCGCCGCGGAAACGCGCGACTGACGGGTAAACTACCGCCTTTTACCGCTACTGAGCGTACCGGCGCGGCACGTGACAGCTCGCTGACAGAACAGCACTGCAGGCCATACTGTGGGATGAGTGTAGTGACATAGTACTACACTACTTACACACCAACACTCACAGTACAGATTCTAACAATAGTACTACACTATTTATACCACAACATTCATGCTATATATATATAGGCTATATTATAATAATAATACTACACTATTTATATACAGATTCTAATAATAGTACTACACTATTTATACAACAACATTCATGCTATATACAGTATTATAATAATAATACTACACTATTTATACAACAATACTAATATTATATAGATTATAATAATACTGCTACACTATTTATACAACAACACTCATACTATATAGATTCAAAAAATAGTACTACAATATTTATACAATACTCATAGTACAGCCTAATAGAGCAGATACCAGACCACAGAACTCATGCATACACTAGAACACATCATTAGCGGATACCAGACCATAGAACTCATCCATACACTAGTACAATGCCTTAGCAAATACTGGAGACCACAGAGCCCATTCATACACTAGAACAATGTCTTAACAGGTACCAGAGTATAGAACCCTTCCATGCACTATAACCAAGCTGTACTCCAGGGAGAACAGAGCTCAGTACAACAGAGCACTATAAGAGCTACCAGACTGTGGGCTCCATCCATGCGCTGGAACAGCGCCTTAGCAAATACCAAACCATAGAGCCCAAGATGAGCACCCAGCTGTGGTCATTCTGACCCCGCCATGTTTTGCTTTTCTGGCAGAATGGTTGGGTGTGTTTGAGCGTGCCCAGATGGAAACGGTTTCGGGTAAAACGGCGTGGTGCTAACAGGCCCACTTCCTGTCTGCACCCCTTCCCTGCATCACCCACAGGAAGTCCAAGACTAATCCAGCAGGATGCTAAAAACCCAGATGTGCACTTTATTAGCGAGCGTGACGGAAGCACGCCCTCAAAAGCGCATACTGAGCAGTGTGCAGCGATGCACGCGCTGTGACATCGACACCCTCACTGCAGGTTAGGGCTCACCTTAACCGTGATCATTTAGGACACATTTTAAGCACATTATACAGATAAACAGCTCCTTATTCAGCCTTTAATGGGTAGCAGTGTAGCGTAATGGGTAAGGAGCTGGTCTTGTAACCTAAAGGTCCTGGGTAGGACACTGCCGTTGTACCCTTGAGTAAGGTACTCAACCTGCATCGCTTCAGTATATGACCCAGTTGTATAAACGGATACTATGTAAATGCCATGTAAGACTTGTGTAACTCACTCTGGACAAAAGCGTCTGCTAAATGCCTGTAATGCCCAATACTCATTCACTGGAAAAAAATCCATGTGTCGTAAACGTTCGCTCGTACAGAGTGTACCGAGAGGTTGCTACAATCATGCACACGCGCGCGACCGCCTTTTCGAGTCCGCAGGTGCACACGCGCTCTCATTTGCATCCCGCAATCGGAGAGGCATTGTTCGGCCTGGCGTGAGAAACGCCATTCGCTCACTTCAGCGAGATTCAGCGAGGTCACCAACAAAAGGCGAGCGGATCATCGTATCGCCGCAGAGTGCCAGATTTTTCACCAAAATGGCCGCGCGGGATGTTTCGCAACTCAAACTCATTGTCCTTCGACAGGCGATCGTTTTTCACGTTCACAAACACACTTTTGTCTTCAGCAATCAAATTACTCAGAATCAAACAATATTCACAAATATAATAACTTCTGTATTTACTTTCACCAAGTCTGGAACAGTTAGCCCAAGTAACTTAATGAAATCTCTAAAATATCTGGGAGGGGACGACGGAAATAAAAGCAGTGAGATGTGAAAGCCGTTGGAAAGAAGGGAGAGCGGCGATCTTGGCAGGCCCAGACTTTACCCACCGATAGAAAATAGCACTCAAGACTCCCCCACACGACTGAGACCCGAGAGCGCTGCGAGGAGAGAGACGCTTACGTAACGCTCTCCGGAGCGCTCCGCCGCGCCCCCGCGGCGTTTACCTCAAAACGCAAAGAGCGCCGCCAAAAAGCGCCCCGCGTTATCATCGCGGGCGTTCAGCAGACGCTCTTATCCGGAGCGACTTGCGCAACTTCTCACACCGCATCCATTTATACAGCTGGATGTATACTGAAGCAATGCAGGCTGAGCGCCTTGCTCAAGGGCACAGCCTGGGAATCGAACCTGCGACCTTTGGGTTGCGAGACCAGTTCTTTTACTCATTGTGCTACACTGCCGCCCCATCGTATGCCAAGTGTTATCACACGCCAACGATGATGTATAAATATACACAGATACACTTCCTCACAACAAAACTACAGAGACTCAGCAGCTCCTGCTCTCTGCTTCATAATAAAATAACCCAGTTCATGTATTTCATTGCCCGCATAAAACCTGTAAAGTTTCCTCATTTGGAAGCGGACAGCCATGGATGCGTGATACCGGCTTCATTTCCACGTCGTGCAGGCGTACTGCCGGCGGAGAGGAAGAGGAGGAGCAGGGCCGCTCTGGGGACAGAGCGCAGGGCCCGGGCGTCACTGTGGGCGGAGCTCGCGACGCGTCACGCGTGTCACACACTTCTAACGACCGAGGGCGCGGCAGAACACACGGACAGACACGCGGACACTGAGGAGAGACGTGTTCGCGCACAAGCGGACACAAACCTGTCAGCCAGTCCTGAAACAGGCTCGCCACTCCAAAATAAAAGGTCAGTTCTGTGTCCAAACACCTATGATGGGTAAACAATGATATGGTGGCCATGGCAACCATCTGCAAGCACGTTGCATACAGGGAGGCTAACCGATGGACACGTTCTGTTCAGTATCAATGAGAAGATATCACTGGGTCCACGCCTGTTCAGTTTATGAATCCAGCCTTGTGCCAGCCAGTAACTTCATTTAAAAAATAGACAAATATTAGTTAAAAGGTTATTATGATAAACCTATTTAAACTGTAGACTACCCAGTTAATCTTTCACATCAGCCTGTATGTTGGGTTCAGTATTGAAGCCACAAAAAAACACACGCGTTTGTGAATAAACAGTAAGAAAGCTTACAGTAATTTCCCCTAATTTCCTGGTATGCCCGCATAACTTCCTTGAATAATGAAAGCAAGCGGCCAAATTCAGGGCGTTCACTTCATTAGCATCTGTAGCTCAGATGCTAACTGTTCTTCCCTCCTCCCGCCAGTTTGACTGTCACTGTCAGCCTGGACAATGTCAGAAAGCAAAATGTCAATAATACAACAAAGAACCCAAGCTTTGGGCTCAGAGGAAAGTTGTGAGGTTTGAAGGGAACGGGGCTGGCTGACGCTCCCTTGGCCTTGTGAACTCGGCTTGCCTTGCCCCAAACTCTGTTCCGAACGCTTGCTCTCTGTAGGAGGGCTCCGGTCTCACTCCTGACCGCGGCTAGATCAGGCTCCCAGATCAGATCCGGAAAGGTCGCCGCACGCAACCTAAGCAGCCCTGTCTGCTCTCACAGCAGGAAGGGGGCCCACCAACGCTACGCCAGGAGCATGGTCCCACACGGTGCTGTGATTGGACAGCTGACAGAGGAGCACGGTTTTACATGGTTCTGTGATTGGACAGCTGACCCAGGAGCACGATCCCACACCGTGCTATGATTGGACAGCTAACCCCGGAGCACAGTTCCACACGGTGCTGTGATTAACGGAGGTGGAATGGGTGCAGAACTTAGCCTATCCTTTTTGGCACATGCTCCGTTCACGTCTTTCAAAAAAAACGCTAAGCTACCGATACCTATGGCGTATACACAGGGACGCTACGTCAATGCGCTGTGTCTCTTATGGTGAATTTCAATAAGAAACCTGAATCAAGAAAGGCCAACAGAACAGGCTTGGCCATAGCCTTCTCGAACAAAAGAGTTTATTACTTAAATAAGCAATGTACTTCCAGATGAAGCATACATTACTAGTTTTTTAAAATCAATAACATGAAAAGAAAGAAATCAGAGCTAGATGCCTTGCCATTCCCTGGAGAACAGCTAAAAGCAGGCTCAGTGGGAGTTTGCAGCATTAAGCATTATTGCACTATTGCTGAATTAATGCAATTTTCACATATGAAGTGCCAAAAACCCAATATCACTTTCAGCTAATGAAGTGTGCGTTTCTAACACAAAAACGTTATTTATTCTACAAATGGTGAATGAATTATCGACAAATCACAGGGTTTTAGTGGAAAATTTGGCGATGCTTTAAAACTATACCTACTCCATAAACTGACATGACATTGTCATAGGCAGCCATAACTGGTCACAAAAGCATATTGCAGCTTGCAATAGACAGCATTACACTAGCCTATGATGAGTAAAACTTGCTGGATACACTATGACAGTGCTATGGCACATGCCTGAGCAGTTATTAGCTGTTATGGCAGTGTTACACAAGCTTCACAGCCACAGCATGCAGTTCAAGTAAAGAGTCACCCAAAAATCTCAGGACAACAAGCTAATATGCCAATTTGACACTCTGCAGGTCAGACACTGGAGTCTAAACTTCTGCTGGGATGTCATTCTGGAGTTGCACCCTCAGCACAGGTGAAATTTCTGAATGACGGCATATGCAAGATATTCAGAAAAGACTTAATCAAAATATACACACACTTCTGAACTATCTACTACTACATCACAGCTGTGAACACTATCTAACATACTACCCACCACCTGTAGAACCCTATCTAACATACTGACCCCACAGCCTGTGAACCCTATCTAACATTACACACCAGCCTGTGAACCTATCTAACATCTACACCACCAGCGTAACCTATCTAACAACTTACACCCACAGCCGAAAGACACCCTAGACCTAACATACTACACCACCAGCGTGGTTAACCCTATCTAACAGTACTACACCACCAGCCTGTGAAACTATCTAAATACTACACCAAGCTTGAACTATCTAAAATACTACACCACCAGCTTCTGAACCCTATCTAACATACTACACCCCCAGCCTGTGAACCCTATCTAACATACTACACCACCAGCCTGTGAACCCTATCTAACATACTACACCACCAGCCTGTGAACCCTATCTAACATACTACACCACCAGTTTGTGAATCCCATCTAACATACTACACCACCAGCCTGTGAACCCTATCTAACGTACTACACCCCCAGCCTGTGAACCCTACCTAACATACTACACCACCAGCCTCTGAACCCTAACATATTACACCACCAGCCTGTGAACCCTATCTAACATACTACACCACCAGCCTGTGAACCCTATCTAACGTACTACACCCCCAGTCTGTGAACCCTACCTAACATACTACACCACCAGCCTCTGAACCCTAACATACTACACCACCAGTTTGTGAATCCTATCTAACATACTACACCACCAGTTTGTGAATCCTGGAATGAAAAATCATTATATTTTCATCTTTAAAAATGCATATTGCTCATTCACTATGTTAGGTACTGGTTAGACAGCTGTTAACTGACAGCTGTACAACCAAAGAACAAGATTTCATACACAGAAACAGCACGAACAACTTAAATTGCATACCCTTCAATTAACCGCATTTCAATTCCCCATCAACCGTAATTGATTTTTAAAAAAACACGCTTTGTTTTCGCTTAGCTCCCAGACCAAACATCGCTCCGCGTCAGCCAGCCGCAGATGAACCAGGAACTCCCCGTTCGGCGCTGGGTTAACCGGGTGAACACCGCACCCCCGTTTCAGCCCGGGTTCGAGCGGCAGGCGCGTACGCGTACGCCTCACGCTGACAGAGCAGACGCGGGCCCCGTCTCCTCGTGGAGCCGACGCGAGCTCCCCGTCGTTTTACGCTCATGAGTTTTCGCAGCCGAAGATAAGGCTCTTTCGCTCTATGATATAAAGGTGTAATTTTCACTCGCAACCCACAGAGACTGAAATGACGAGAGGATACGCTACTGGGAAGAGGCATTAATGAGCACGGGTACTTAAAAACGGGGTTTATTTACCAATTAACGCAGCACAAAGTGTATAAGGCTTTCATATACTGCATAGGCCTACAATGGCTAATTATATTTGCGAATTTATGGAGTCTAAACCCCATGTCATTAAGGTTAGAGCAAGTTGCTAATGCTGCAGTCTTCTCTAGGGTGACTTTACTAATGCCCGATTCAAGACAGAAAATCTCCACTAAGTCACAACTTGGTAATAGTTTTGTAATGTGACTTGTATTTCAAATGCGAAATATCTTGTTGCACTGTACGTTTCAGCCGTTTCTGGTGTTCCGTGCATTAACGATCACGGCACCGCCCAGACCCACAGCGCAACTCACTTCCGCAGACACATTTTAGCTGGCACCACCTGCGCATGCGTCCCACAAAACGTCCCTCAAAGGTCGTCCGTGAGTGAGTGAGTGGCCACAATTTGCCATGCATAGCCCACGGCGCCAGTTCCTGCGCGCCGTGGAAAAATGAGAACAAGCTAACTCACTAACTTATGAGAGGCAGCAATTCCACTCGACAGTTCTGTCCAGAACTCCAGAAACATACTGTTACAAGTTCCAGCATCCAGCAGCATGCCGGTCACCTCTGGCTCAAGGGTATGTTTCCCAGCCAATGAGCCTGTCCTACTGTAGGTCCTTCAAACATAAAGCATTTCATCAAGAGACGTTTCATCATAAACCAGTCAAATTTAATACATGTTTTTTGTAAGCTTAAAGTATAAAAGGTATCAAATATAAAATTAAATGTTTCTTTTTTTGCATAATGCACACTGCTGCACACCTGAAAATGGCGGTAAATGCTTGCATAAAATGTGATTTATTAACCAATCACAATGCTAGATTTTCATTCGAGCATTATCACTTGAAATGAGCACACTGTACGAAGTAATACTGTTGATGTTCTAAATTCTTGACTTGTCACAGCAAAATACAAGCAAGAAACATAAAACCATGCATTTCATAATTTCCTATATTTATGGGCCACAGGACAGCAAACTGTTGATTTACTGAATAGAAAGCACCTCATGATCATAAGTTACAAAGGCCATTTTACCTGATAAAACCTGCAATTTCTATCAAAAGAGTACTCTATTTGTGTAGAAACGCATTAATCAATCTTACAGCCTGGACAATGACTGTATCAAATAAGTCAATTGCTATGCAAGGTTTGAATACGTGCACAGAATGCCAGTTGGATGAGTATAAGACACAATGCATTCCTCTCCGTGACTCCCTCTTAGAGATGGTGCCTTTAAGTTCAGTCGAACAACCTGCTCCCTGCTATTCTAGCTATCTGCTATCTCCCTCCCGCAGTCAGACATTACAGAGCGATGCCAGATCTGTCCTGATCCACCAAAAACACTGTCACTCTTCCAAAAAAAATCTCTAATGCAGTTCAGCAGGAGACAGGAGGACCCATTAAAGGTTTTACCAGCCACTTAAAAATTTGAATACAAAAAGAAACATTTTTTTAATTGAAAATTGCAGTTAGTATCTATTTTGCAGCAATTATCTTCAGGAACTTCATCTGTTTAATAGCTGTACAAAGCCCAACAGATTTTTGTAAATCCATAATAGAGGACTGTAATTACACATTTGCATTCCATGTCTTTTTTTTATATTAAGTTAAACTAAATCTTTTCTCATTTCAAAAAGTAGTTCTTGCTTTGTTTGGCTTTTCTCTTATGTAATTTACTTCTGTATTACTGTAAATGCTACGATTACAGGAGTGTAATTACCCAAACACCATAGAGTAAAGGTTCCAGCCTTTAAAGATACAGGCCTAGCCTGCATTTTTAAATATTTATACACGGTAATAGCCTAACAAAGTAAGATTCAAAATAGGATTAGGCGTAGCCTACACATTCTTTTCTGTTGAAATTTCATAATACACATCAAAACAAAGGAAAAAACGTTTTTAAAATGACGTGTTGAGAAAGACAAACAGTTAGCAAACATGACTGTAGCATATCTGAATTACAGTAATCTCAGGAACACACCAGCTGACCCTCTCTTCTCATTGGCTATAAATAATTAATGCAGAATCTACTATTTCTGCAATGTGAACTCGTACAGTGCAATCCCAACACAAAGCACTGTGCCTAACCAACCACATTTTGCCCCCCCGTCCCCCCCGTCCCAAAAAAATAAAAAATCTGTGTGTTCCCGTGGGGGGTAGGGGATGTGGGTAGGGTCAGTAGGCGTCACAGAACTCATACAGTGACACCCCAGGCCAAATCTGCAGAAGTCGGTCATGGCACACATTTGGGGCGATTGTTTCTGGTGGAGACAGCTTGGCGTTTGGGGGGGCGGGGGTGCACCGCAGACCCCCATTGGTCTGCCACAGCGTTCATGCCTTTCATTGGAAGGCCTAGAGACACGGTTGTCTGAATCCATTGTGGCTGAAGGGCACTTGTAATCCTGGCAGGGGGTGGGGGGGGGTTGGGGGTTGACACTCGATCTGACGTAACTGGACGCTTTCTCTGTTGACACAATACCACACAGTGCTTGCTCACGTTCCCCGGGAAGGACGAGACGATCGCAGCCCCAAAAACTCAGACGGGCCAGGAATGAGAGGGCGGGAAGACCAGCGGACACTACGCTCTCATTGGCACCCCCCCCCCCCCAGCCCCGGCACCTCTGAGTCATAGGAGACACAGCAGATGTTCGTTAAACACCCAGCACTATCACGCCGTGCTCTTTCCTCAAATTAACTCTTATTCTCTCACTCCGACTCTAAATTAGCCAACATTACCACGCTCTTCAATGACCACCAAAACGACCCTCTTAACAATTAACTGCCTTCGCGCTCTCGGGGGTGGGGGGGGGGGGGGTTCTCCATGAGCCGCTGAGGAACGCTCGGCAGGGTGCACGCGGTTGCGTTCGGGACCGAAACAGCCTCGCCGCACGCTCCGCGCCGCCCGAAACTCCTCCCACAGGCAAACTCCACCCGGAGTTGGCTTCGGACCAAAGCAGTAGGATAATACCCAGAAGTGATTCGGCCACACACTGCCTGTACCGTAGGTTAGCTTTGTTAGCGCTTAGCCTCGTTGCCTGCATTGATACGGACTCTGTGTGGTCTGCCAACTGTTTCTTGGAGCGATATGAATGTGGTGATTTCTCGTGTAGATTCCGGAAACGTAAGGCCCCTCACAAGAGGGCCTCTGAAGTCGAGTTCCGTTCTTCCCGAAACCCGGGGACTGAATCCCTTGATAAGCCGCTTGTGAACAGATGACATGTTAACAAACCTATTTTTAGAATAAATTCATTACTGAGTGGAACCATTTACTCACAGCTAAATCTTTATTGTTTAACCGTCCTTTGAACAGCAAATTAATAAGCAACACGTGTGGATAAGTGTTAAGCCTTGCAATACTGTTGTAAAAGCAAGCCCAGCCTACCAATAGGCTTCAATGCAAGACCATTCTCCATCACCGGTAAATCCATCAGAAGAGACAGACAGAGGCTGAACGAGGATGTGAGATCACATTTTTCAGCCATACAAAATTCAGCACACAAAATTCAGGATATAGCCTAAGCATTTTTCTCTTAGTTTGTACGCCTGTAACACTGACTTAGAGTTTCTGTTTCTTTTTTTCTGCCTTTAGAAGACAATTGCTCACGTTATGGTGCAGGGTGTGGGTGTGTGTGTGTGTGTGTGCGTGTGTGCGTGTGTGCGTGTGCTTGTGCGCGTGCGCGTGTGTGTGCGTAAAGTCAACAGAGGCCCCGTTTCCTAGCACAACAGCCACGGCATTGCTCGCAGAACGTCAGCCGTCATTAGACTAACAATACAAACAAACGCTTTATAATTGAAATCCTGGGGAGGCTCTGCGGCAGCGGCGCCAAACGAATACGAATCGAGCCAAGTTCTGACCGAGCACCGCGGGGCCCCAAAGGCACGCTTACACGGGCGGGCGGCACACCAAGGTACCCCTGCGGCTCCAGAGCTCTCCGGACCCTCCGACAACACGAAGCAGCGTCGCAAAACTCACCGTGCCAGGCTCAGCCGCGAAGCGAACGCCGCTCTGAACACAGCGTTCTACGGAGCCGACCGATTCGTCCTCGCAAACAATCCGATCGAGAGGTCAATGTGAAAAACCGCGGCCGCGAAACAGTGTTCGTTTCTCCACGTCAGTCACGCGCTCGACGGCGTTCCTCGATGACCCGAGAGGGGGGCGTGCGAAGGCCGCCGCTCGGTCACGTGACCCGAAATCCCGCCGTTTACACCGCCTGGCCGGGGCCCAGAGCCGCGGCGCACCCGGGGACGCGACCGAGCGCAATCTGGCACCCGCCATAAATCAGCGCCGGCTTTTTAATTACGCGCCTGAAGGAGCCAGATTGATTAGCGCTAGCGTCAAACTGCTTTAAACTGTTATTCTAAACTTCGTAAAGCGCGCGGCCTGATAGGACCTTCTCTTTGGAGCGGCGGCGACCAGCCCTGTTCCTGGAGATCCGCCGTCCTGCAGGTGTTCGTTTCAGCTCTAATTTGGCACACCTGACTCTACTAATTAGCTCTCTATCTGATGAATGAGGTGTGCTTTGTTAGGGCTGGAATGAAAACCTGCGAGATGGTGGATCTCCAGGAACAGGGTTGGTTTGGTTACCACTGCTTTAGATCATTAACGTTAGGTTATGATTTCGGGCGAATGTTGGTGCCAGGCTTTGGAAGAAAAGCCTCGAGTGTACAAGTAACACGTTTTGGGTCCTTGGAGAGAACATGGAAGCCAGGTGTAAAGGTAATGGAGTAAAAGTATAGGGAGCTCTCTGGGTCCCCACAAAGCTACAATTTTTTGGCACTGATGGTTACTTACACCACCTGGAAAGCGAAGTAAACCCTTGCCACACACACAAACAAACACACACACACACACACACACACACGGCTACTGCACACACACATACACACAGACACAAAGACACAGACACACAAACAAACACACACACACACACACGCACACACATACACACACGGCTACTGCACACACACATACACACAGACACACACTTGCTTAAATACCACTGTGCTTAAAGGAATAGTTTACTTTGTGGAGTTTTTTTTTTCTTTTTGATATTATTTCAGTTTTAATGTAGGCAATTGGGGATCTGTGGTTTAAAGAAAGAAAATACAATGTAAGTAACTCCAATGTAGCCTCATGTAGATGTAGTGATTACCTCAATACCACAATTATGGTTTATCTTATTTTCTATTAAAATAATTCTCTATGTCACATGCAGCCTGAAATCCCAGCACTCAATGAAAGAAGAGGCTCGACTTCCTAAATTATCTGCATTGCGTGTGGAGAAGCAAATTTCTGCCCGTCAGAGCAGCCAAAAAAGTATCAACAAATCAACATGACTGAAAACAGTTTCACTACAACTGAAATATATTCAGAAATCCATGAAGTGAACTTTCCCTTTAATTAAAATGACTCTCTCCTAAAAATTAGAAAAGTCTGCAAAATAAAATGGGATAAATGATAACATGGGTAATTATGGATTTGGCGCTTTATAAAACAATTACAACTGACTTTTAAAATTCATATATAAGCAAAACGTGTGTCCTTTCTCTTAACTTCCAGCACAAAATACATTCATTTATGAACAATTTTCACACAAAAAAGAGATCATTCACATCATTGTGCTTATATTTTGCAAACTAACATTAAAGCAAAGGACTCTGAACTTAAAACTTCCCATTAGTGTGGGAGGAAATTATAAGAACAAGATTCCATCAGAACACCAATACATTTTTTTTAAATAGAAAGGTCAGTTCTGTTGTTTTCTTTTAATTCATAAAATGTCTTCTGCAATAATCAATTAGAAGACGGCAGACGATTGTATAGATTTCAAACTTACAACAATTGGCTCACAAAACACAACCTTTTTGCAAAAATGAATAAGATTATAAATTAAAACAGCACCGTTAATTACCTTCAAACAAATTAGCAAACTATAACTACTAGCTATCATAATCTTAATGTGGTATCATTTTTAATAAATACACACAAAAATGACGTTCATTCACAAATAAATGTTGAGGACCAGAAACCACGCCTATTTTAAACAACCACAGTTAATTGGTTATGATGTAACCCCACCCATTTTTTATTTTTTTTTAATTTAGAGTATGGATTGGTCACACAGCAGCTCAATCGGTTTTAATTAACAGTTACGCCATTGATATCCACTGGGAACTGAAATTGAATTCGAATTGGCCAAAGGACAGACCAATCACGCGTCAGCTACCTCGCGCTTGATACCCATAGGTAAATATACCTTGATTTAAAAAAGATATATAAGAAACATCCTGTGTACACCGAACCATATCTATGCACGGTATGTGAAAACGCCACCCATTTACCATAATACTCGAACGTTACCAAGCTGCTAAAGGAAGCTGGAACGGAAGCGATACAAAAAAAATCCCGAATCCGAGACCAAGTTAGCAAACCACGGTGCAGAACAGTGTGGCGATACTGCACAACTACCCATAGGCTCGTGTTGTTTTGATTTTCTGATCTCGCAATGAATGTAGCCAGCAAGCCCTATTTCTACATGCGGGTTTGCTAATAGGTAGGTTGCGTAAATAAACAAACACGAACAAGTTAAATATGTCCTTACCTAGATTCCGCGGGAGGCGGTCACTCCACCCCGAAAAACGCAATGTGTTTAATTTCCGTAGGAGAGTGCGCCAGCGAAAGAATCACTCACTGACAGATTCCGCCATACTGGATTTTGGTAAAGCGATCACGTGTCGCGCCCTGCACTTCCCCGGGAGGTGGAGTTTGCCGTCCTGAAGATTTAACTGGGCGTCGCTTTACGGCTGCAAACGCCAGGGACTGGGACCAGGATCAGCGGTCGGACGAACAAAAACTAAACAACTAAAATAATAGAGCAATTGAAATCGTTCATGTTTTGACGTAGATTTTGTGGTCAATTGTCATGATGTTAAATGTTACTCGCATGACAAACATACTCAAAGTAAAATATCTGCTTTTGTGGTACCCACGTTATCTTAAGATCTTTCTAGAAAGCTTTGGCGCTTATCTTTTTCACCTTGGTACACAAGGGCAGTTTGCAACCCCCCCTCCCTCCCATCTGAAGAAATACAGTACATTAGAAATACTTATCTAATGTAGCCTACACATGTGTAATAAAATATAACAACAGTAACAGTATCACAATCTTAATAATACTAAACACTGGTAAAAAAAAAAAAAGATGATAACAGATTCATAGTGAAGGTCAATAGTGCATTGAAATTGAAACCTTGCTTTTATGAATATCATAATGTCATTCACAAAGTAGACCAGCAGCTGAAGTAGGCAATACGATGTATCAACTAACTCCATGGCCAAAGGTGGGGCCAGGGTGGCTCACAGCCACCTAAATAGTATCCTAGCCCACCCATTTACCTTGACTGGACCACCACAACGGCCATCTATTTTACGCTGCTGATATCAGCTAAAACAAAGAGGGTCCTGGGTGTGACCCGTTGTCCTTTTCTTTTCCTGAGTCTTCCGGTAGCTGCTCTCCTTACTGTAAACAGAAGCCCGAGGTACGCAGGCTAACTACAGTCCCAAGGAAATGTCTGTCACTATGGAAATCGGCATAAACTCATCACTGATAATGATAGGTCTTCTGTCTCACAGACATGGTGCTGCTCCTTGTCATCAGGCGGTTCCCTTCTGTAATAATAATAATAATAATAATAATAATAATAACAACAACAACAACGAGACATGCATTATTGCAAAATGCACGCCACAACAAATTGGCCTGCCGTCTGGACAGACAGCAGCTTGTCGTCCACTTCCTGTTTGTCAGAGCGGTGAAAGCAGATTCCTCTGAGCGTGCCGTAATGCCCTGAATCTCCTCGGCCTTTTCCCCGCTGCGGCGCGCCCTGTGGTCCAGCGCTTGTAATATAGCAATTAGTTGTGGTGGGGAAAATGTCTAACTCTCTCCTATATGACAGCCATTATGTTTCCAGTAATTGTGGAGTCAGACCGTGGTACAGTGGAAGCACAACTGCTTCTTTTTTTACCGCTTCTTTCCCACATCCCACATCTCTTCTCATGGCGGTGCTTAGAAGCACCCTCGCCAATGCTGGGACCTGAGAAAGAGGGACATTTTGCAAATTAAGCTGTGGGGGGGGGGGGGGGGGGGTCTGGTGATTGCCTTCTACTGAAAACTACAAGAAAGGCACCGATGAGTATTAAACAGTGTATTTCACTGTTAAATCCTTGCATACATGCAAAAACTGATGTCTGATGCAATCGTGAATTTTTGAAAATTTCTCTATATCTGGATTTCGATTGTGCCATCATGGGGTTGGATTGGGCTGGGACTTCAGGGGTGGAGTCTTGATCCTACTGTTGGTGCCCATACCTAGTTTCCTGACTTTGAAACAGTTTGTGAGATTATTAGCATTTTTGTGAAAAGCCACGCCTACTGCAATTTCATTTGATCACCATTCAGCCATATTTTGACATAACCACAAGAACAATAATACCTGTACGAAGGTGAGTTGAGACAAATGCCAAATTTCATCCAAATTGTTCAATTTTTGTAGGAAGAGAGTCATTTTAAGTGGTTTCAGAAAATTTTAAAGGGTAGAAAATCCAATATGTTGGTCTTATGGTTTTTTGAGGTAAACGTGTTCTTTGTGAGGATTGTTTTCAAATCTCTAGGTCAAAGAGTGCCTCCAAGTGACCAATTGTCACCAAATTTGGTACTGCATTGTTGGGTGACACCTAGCAAAATGCCAAGATTCAAAAGACTCAGCCAAGCGGTTAAGGAAGAAAAGTAATATAGGAGAAAATGTAGTACAAAATGGTGGCCAATTCAAAATGGCACCAACCCATAAAGCACATATGTTCCACATATATGTTCCTAATGAGGCCTTGTCATTGTAGGAAGTTTGACAAAGGAACTGTGATTTTGTGGTGAATTTTTAAAAATATCTGGATCTCTGTAGCGCTACCGTGTAGTTAGATTTATAAGGCTGGAGTCTTGATCTAACTGTTAATGAACGTACCATGTTTCATAGATTTATGTCGTAAAGTTTTGGAATTGTTAGCATTTTTGTCATAAGCCACACCCACTGCAAATTTATTAGATCATTATAATAATAAATCTATTAAAATGTTAAAATTAGTGTATACTGATTTTACATGCAAAACAATATAAAATAAAATACACACACAGTATCAATAGTGAGCATAGAGTGTGATTTAAAATGGTAGCTAGTCATACTATTGCACTTTTTACATTACGTTTATTTGGCAGACACTGTTATCCAAAGCATTTATCCAATTCCTCACTTATTGGTTAAGAAATAACTTTACTTGAAAGCTGACTGCATAGTTAAGAAAACAAATGCTACTAGGACGTGTAGTTGAGCTAGTAGCTCTGTTACATGTAGTTCCGCTACTTTCCCAAATAATCTCACGTCAAGTATGGTCACCACAGGAAAGTATGGTCACCACAGGAAAGTATGGTCACCACAGGAAAGTATGGTCACCACAGGAAAGTATGGTCACCACAGGAAAGTATGGTCACCACAGGAAAGTATGGTCACCACAGAACTGTGATGGTCACACAGAACAGCAGCTCTGTTCATGTACATGTAACCATGGTGATGACACATGTAGTGTGTATAGAGTAGAATTCTTAAATCGAAGAGCCTATACGCTAACCAGACAGATTGTGATAACAAGAAAAAAGGGTAGGGTAGCCGACTCTCAAACCCATAGTCCGAGTCCTCCAGTTTGGCTGGAGATTTGACTGCCGGTCCCAGGCTGGGATTCAATTAACATCTGTTTAATGATAATGTTTACACCGTATTCAATAAACATTTATCAGCTTTGATTAACAATTAAGACCAAGAATTATGTTTTTGCTTCCAAACAGTTTGGTGAATTCAGCGAGCACACTCACTAAACTGTGTGTGATGAAAAAGTACAACATTTGTGTTTATATGGCAGTCAAAATTAAGGACAAATGCTAGTTTCATATAAATCCCAGTCTAGGGCTTGCCTACCTTTTCGGTTCTTGCTAATGCTAGAACACTTCCTACATAATAGCCTGTATCATCATAATAATATCTACTGGGAAATGAAAGGACAGGGTCTATTTTTATTTCACTGTTTATCTACTTCAAACATGGTTGTGCTGGCTACACATTTCATTAATGCATTATCTGTGTATTTATTTCCATGCTTGGAACATATTTCATATCTCCACAATTATTTGTGAAACAGACACTGTAAATGGAATTGACATTCATTTCAGCAGAAATGTGTGTGATGACATCATCAGGTGAAGATGCAGTACTTAATTAGGTGTATCAAAAACATTCATTCCCCTTCTCTGTTGATTTGCGCTAGTTTGCTAGCCGTGTTGAAATAAGAGCATTCAGCTACCGTGGGATTCAGCTTGCAGCAAAGGAGAGGCGCTGCAAGCTAGCTGGCCAGCAGCGCGCACGACCAAGTGTCTCTAATTAAGTCTGTCTGTTAAACAAATTATCCGAGTCCAACTACGATTGTGGCGAGCCATCTGCAGCCAGAATGTTCAAAGCGCAAGTGAATTATGGGATTGTATCCGCCTAACAATGGATTTCTGTTTGAAAAAAGAAACGGGCTTCTGTATCTGGACGGCGGGACGTGGAGCTCCCCCAGCGCACAAGCTGCCTCGAAGGCCTCCATTTCAGAAGCTCTCCCGCTGTTCCCGCCGCCAGATAACTGCTGTCTCACCGGGCTCCCAGCCCCCCCTCCGAAACTGCTTCTGTTCTGGTTGACTGTGCAAAAACACAGCACAATGCCCCCCACCCCCCCCACCCCCCAAGCTGTACGAGAGACCCCCAACTACACTTCACGATCCAGGGTCACGACCCCTAAACGGAACACGGAGCAGCGACTGGGTGTGCGTGTGTGTGTGTGTGTGTGTGTGTGTGTGGGGGAGGGGGGCAGGGGGGTGTTCACCACGGCCGCAACTCCTGTCTGTCACTATCGGCTCCTGTCTGTCAGGCGTTGCTAGACCCTGAGAATGGAATGTCATCGTGCTGATGTCACAAAGGCGCCGGCTGTGCTCGATCCGCCCAGATCATTACACGATCTGTCCTGAGATCCTTACATAAACAAACAAGTTAATCCTATGCGAGGAGAGCGCATTGCCTGGTTAACAGAGTGTGTGCGTGTGTGTGTGTGTGTGTGTGTGTGTGTGTAACTGAAGCACAAACGCACTGTGTAAGCTAAGCCCCTTTCGCAGCAGCGGTGGGGAAATATGTGTGGAAGCAGGCAGGCCTGTGCTCTGTGCTGCCTTGGCAGAGCTCGGTGGCGCAGGAAGGAGGGATTATCTAACTGCGAAGAGCCCCTGCTCTCCGCGACGAGGGAGCCAGCGTTAGCACAGTAAGCGCCGCCCGCCCGCGCGCCTAAAAAAAAGACGGTTTTCTACAACACCGCTTACTGCCTGCGGACGTTACTGCGGTGACGTCCGAACCTCGTACTCTTCCGAGAAAAAAAAAGCCTTCCCTCCCCGCTCCCCCTGCCGGCTGACCTGTTTGCCGGTCGCTATCCCAGCATCCTCCGTGCCGGGCGCGGGGGGGGGGCGCCGCAGTTCGGAATAAGCTCGCGAAACAGCAGACGGCTGTCGGTTGGCAGAGACGGAAAGGCTCCAGGTACGGTTGATTGGATCCGGACTTGCGTGGGGGGCACACTAGCGCCAATGCCCAAAGGAGACATTCCGGAGTTTAACAAAAGGGCGGTAAACGGTAAATACCAGAAGCAGTGATGGGAAGGAGAGAAAAATGGGGGGGGGGGAGGGGGGAGGGGGGAGGGGGGCGGCACATAAACTATGAATGAACTCGGAAACCAGCGTTCCCAGAGGCGTTATGCAACACGCGCGCGCGCCTGAGCTGTGCTAACGATCGGCTAAACTCGAATCTACCGACCCCACCAGGTAAGCTACGGGGACCGAGAGAGCGGCGTTCAGACGTCGCGAGTGAGGGTTTTAATCTTTGGCTGTGGCCCGTTTCGAGCAGCCTGGTGACAAGAGGGCTCCGACACCCCTGAACGATTTAAAACGATCGAAGCTTGCCGCAGCCCTTATCTGGTTGGCTGGCACTGGGGCGCGTGTGGCGCTGAGGGCATCAGTTCCGCGCGGGGGTCTAAGACTTATTTCCACACGCCATGGTAAACAGCTCTCGCGAGCGGGGGAGCTCTAACGGTTATCGCCCAGCGGAAGCGACAAATATCGAACCGTAAAAGGAACCGTTAAGTAGCTGCATTAGCGCTGCTCGCCTGTCGACGCACTTATTATCTGTCAAAAGCGCGACGACGACAGGAAACGTGCCTGATTAAAAAGCAAAATAAAAGCGTACGAGTGGCGTTCAGAAACACGTCTCATTAATTGCTGCCAGCTGGGGATTCATTTCTATGTTTTATTTTTGGGGGCGGGGGGGCTGGGTTGGGGTGGAGTGGGGGGTGGTTGGTCCTTGTTACCCATAAAACAAAACATTCTGCAGCACTCAGATAATGGAGGGGAAAAGAAAGGGAGAACCGGTGTTGGTGGAGCAGTTGGTCCTTTGTGATCGTTTGAGAGCAACAGCAGTCCGTGACAGCAGCGGGCTCAAACAGTGGAACAGGAGAGCGACGCATACAGCAGGACGTCCTGACCGGCAGCTCGGTCTGAAGGGGCCGCAGTCATCGAGGCTCGCCTCTCCCCCCTCTCCCCAAACCCCTCCCCAGTTTGCCTCTTCATTCCTTTTGGAAATATGTTTTGTTTGTTTCTTTTGCACTGCGTGTACTTCCTGTGAATGTCTTTTATTACTCCTCTTTACTTGAGCAGAAAACCCTGCTGAGATACGGAATCTCTTTCAGAAAGGAGGTCAGCACAACAAATACATTTAAAAATCCTACAATAACACCGATCAAGGGTACACAATTAAAAGCAATGGTTATACCAATATTTAATAAATCATCAGAAAATTATATTTGTGGTGTCAAAGATGAACATTAGTAGAGCAGGAAGTTAAACCAACCCTTTTTCCTGCCTTCTATTTGTTTTTATTTGTAGATCTTTGTCTCCATATTCTTGGTATGGCTGTTAGCAGTGCGTGGTGTATGGCGTGTGCTGCGTGGTGTGTGGTGTGCACTGTATGGTGTAGAAGTACGGTGTGTGGTGCATGATTTGTGGTGTGTGGTGTATGGTATGTGTAGTGTATGATGTGTGATGTGTGGTGTGTGCTGTCTGGTGTAGATGTATATTATATGGTGTGTGGTGTATGATGGATGGTGTGTGGTGTATGATTTATGGTGTGCTGTGTGTGGTGCATGGTATGTGTAGTATGTGGTGTGTGGTGTGTGCTGTATGGTGTAGATGTATATTATGTGGTGTGTGGTTTGTGGCTGCCTAGCCTATGGTTGGTATGATTTTTATCACTGTGCTGTACTGTAGGGATGCAGTGTCCTTTTACTCTTCAGTTGGTAACCTCCTTCAAAAAATACTTTAACATTTCCACACATTCCAGGCAATCTGCTAATATTCACAAGTTTCAGAAATCCACCAGCAATACGTGAACCACTGGGTTTTTGTTCAGTCTAATATTTTTTTAATTTGTGTTGAGTTTCTTAGGTTTCTGTTTCCTTGGTTCAGACTATACCTCAAACTGCCGTTCTGTCCTTTTCTCTGGAATGGTTTAGCTGCACTTCCTACAGCCACTTCCCCCCAAGAAGGTCAAATACAGACCATGACCCCGAACCTTTCGCAAATGCTTCCTCGCTGGTTTAGAAACCTTTTTGTTCCGTTTTCTTGTGAATTACTTGTTGAAAAAAAGGTATATTTCATAATCTTGTGCCTCAAATGATCTTATTTAAGTATCACAGCTAATTTTAAAAACAAACACTGTTTGTCAACCAAATTTGGTGAAGTATGAAGTTTTCTTTAATTACTGGTAGCCAGCACAGTGTGTACAGTGTGTTGACATTTTAAAATGCATTTTAAAATTTGATGTGTTTTTTTTTCATCATGTTCCAATGTCACAAACAAGAGAGATTTAAATGGGCCTTGAAATGAGTAAAATTATTATACAGAACAGGAAGTGGAAATAGACCTGTAGTCGAGACCTGCCCTTCTGTAACGCACTTTCACGGGAAAGCCTTCAATGCTTAAGTGAATAATCAGGAAGGAATTCAGCAGCGAGGTTTGTCTTTTGCACTTTTAGCTCTCTCCAGATCTCACTGAGCAGCACTAGCTGCTGTTGACACAGATCATACAGTACACACATAACTGCATCCACATAAGCTATAACGTAAAGTGCATTGGGCATGATCCAAAATTCTTGCATTTCACAACCGCTAATGAGACGTTTAAAAAACGCCAAACAGGAGATCTTTTAAACTAGAAACGGCGCCGTGTCTTTAAAGGGCTGAGGAAAAACAGGATGAGAACGTCCTCCTCTTATATCATAGTGCCCGTACGATCTGTTTACATTCCAAAAATGAGCCTGTCACTGTTTAAATTGCACAGAAGGCTTTTAAGGGCCCAACCGCCATTTCTCACTCTAATTAGCTAAAGGGAATCTTCCCAGCGGAGTCCAAGCACGCCCCGTCCCTTAACTAAGCCACGACATCACACCAGGAAGCGGAGGACGCCGCGTATTAATAAGGCCACGAGGAAACTACGCCGCAGCGCATCTCACGTCTCTGCATGAAAACACTAACAAATGAACTTCTGTTATCGGCCATTTGAGTTCAAAAGGACCACAAGAGAAGAAAACGCGATGAAAGACTGCGATTGGAAATGTTACGTTTATCCCCGGTCAACCGCGAAACTGGCAGGCAGACCGAATATTCCTTTAATGAAAGCATAACCGCACGATCCCGAGGTGCGTTAATCTCCCCCTAAAAGCACAACTGCTGGGTCCTTGGGTGCATTTAAAATCATTTAAAAACAAACAAACGGAACAGCGCAGTTACGAATAAAAAGAGAAAGAAACGCAGAGACCAATAATAACTGCGGCGTGCATTACGATTCAGTCAGGACCGAACTGTTCACAGCAGCCGTTAAAATTGTTTATGTGAATCGTTATAATGAGAAACTGGCGACTCCTTTATGAGAATAAACAATCCTTTGAAAAACATTGACAATCGTTGGATATTGGATAATATTTAACGGCAAAGTAATAGAGTGTGGTGCTAATGAGAGTCCTCCTGAATGTTTAATGGGGAGCTACACAGGGGTATTGGACCTCTGCCATCGCTGGATGAATGCAGTCCCATGTGACCACTGAATTAGCCTTTGCTTTTGGAGGAGTCATGTTCTGTTTGAAGACGGGGGGGCGGGGGGTGGGGGGGGAGGGCGGGAGGTCTGATGATTAGGAAGGCCAGGGCGGCTGCGAGTGGCGCTGTACCAGCGTTCTCGGGGGTCGTCCGTCTGACAGCGAGACGAGACGGAGCCCTCGCGCCCCCGCCCCCGCCCGCGGTCGGCCTCCGCTCAGCGGGGGCTGGGCTCCTTACCGCCGCTCGGTCGAGCTCCCCTAAACAGGCCGCCGGTGAAACCCGCGCCTTTTCGGAACCCAGCGTTCACAAAACCCGCGCCGTGGAGTAAAAACGAACCCTCCCTCTCCCTTTTTCCCCATTTTTATGACGTGAAACGCGAACCTTTCATCTGGTCTTCTTTTCGGAGCCCCTCTCCCTCCCCGCCTTTCGGAGGGGAGCTGTCGGCGGTTCCCGGCAGGGCCTCGCCGGCTGCGTACTTCACCGCGTGCCCCGAGGCTCCTCCCGCCGTTTATGTTCTTCCACACGTCTGACGCTCAAAGCCGCGGCGTCACCCACAGGTTCTCGGTTATGTAAGAGGCCAATTAACTGAGAGCCCCTCTTAGGACACAAACACGGCAGCTTTCACATCAGGATGCGCCGCGGCCATCTCCCATCCCGTGTGAAAGGCCCAGCCTTTCTGATGAACATGAGTGAAAGCGCACCATTGCCGTGTGGAGAGTTCTGTCGGCAATTTCATTTGCATTACTTTACTGCCATGTAACAGATGCCATTACCCAGCTCAGCTTACACTTGTGCATTTTTACACGGCATCCAGCTGTACAGCTGTACACGCTGAAGTAATTCAAGTGCCTCCTAGAGGGTACAATGGTGTCCTACCTGGGAATAAAACCCACGACCTTCTGGTTACAAGCCAACGTACTGACTTACATGATCCCCTTTTTCCTCATGGGAGAGCAGGCTACGCTGAGAGCTCTCTCTAGTGCTTCTTCCCCTGTCCCAGATGACAGGCTGTTCTTGCCTACAGGTGGGACTCATCACGGCTGGTTAGGGTTAGACTCATCACGGCTGGTTAGGGTCAGACTCATCACGTCTGGTTAGGGTCAGACTCATCACAGCTGGTTAGGGTCAGACTCATCACCGCTGGTTAGGGACAGACTCATCATGGCTGGTTAGGGACAGACTCATCACGTCTGGTTAGGGTCAGACTCATCACAGCTGGTTAGGGATAGACTCATCACGGCTGGTTAGGGTCAGACTCATCACGGCTGGTTAGGGTCAGACTCATCACGTCTGGTTAGGGACAGACTCATCACGGCTGGATGGGGTTAGACTCATCATGGCTGGTTAGGGACAGACTCATCACGGCTGGTTAGGGTCAGACTCATCACGGCTGGTTAGGGTCAGACTCATCACGTCTGGTTAGGGACAGACTCATCACGGCTGGATGGGGTTAGACTCATCATGGCTGGTTAGGGACAGACTCATCACGGCTGGTTAGGGTCAGACTCATCACGGCTGGTTAGGGATAGACTCATCCCGGCTGGTTAGGGACAGACTCATCCCGGCTGGTTAGGGACAGACTCATCATGGCTGGTTAGGGACAGACTCATCACGTCTGGTTAGGGTCAGACTCATCACGGCTGGTTAGGGTCAGACTCATCACGGCTGGTTAGGGTCAGACTCATCACGGCTGGTTAGGGACAGACTCATCACGGCTGGTTAGGGACAGACTCATCACGGCTGGTTAGGGACAGACTCATCACGGCTGGTTAGGGTCAGACTCATCACGGCTGGTTAGGGACAGACTCATCACGGCTGGTTAGGGACAGACTCAGTATGGCTGGTTAGGGACAGACTCATCCCGGCTGGTTAGGGTCAGACTCATCACGGCTGGTTAGGGATAGACTCATCACGGCTGGTTAGGGACAGACTCATCACGGCTGGTTAGGGTCAGACTCAGTATGGCTGGTTAGGGTCAGACTCATCACGTCTGGTTAGGGTCAGACTCATCACGGCTGGATAGGGTTTGGGCATCAATCCCACTTCATTCTGAGTACGAGGTTTGGGCATTGATCCCACTCCATTCTGAGTACGAGGTCTGGGCATCGATCCCACTCCATTCTGAGTGTGAGGTCTGGGCATCGATCCTACTCCATTCTGAGTACGAGGTCTGGGCATCGATCCCACTCCATTCTGAGTACGAGGTCTGGGCATCGATCCCACTCCATTCTGAGTACGAGGTCTGGGCATCGATCCCACTCCATTCTGAGTACGAGGTTTGTGCATTGATCCCACTCCATTCTGAGTAGGCTGCCTGGGAATCGATCCTACTCCATTCTGAGTACGCTACCTGGGAATCGATCCCACTTCATTTTGATTATGCTACCTGGGTACTGATCCGGCTCCATTCAGAGAATGTGTCCCAGCCATCACAGTCTTGCTTGTTTCATTTCCTTGACAATGCCCTGGCCCTCGGTTGGGGGGAACTGGCTGGACCCCACTGCACCTGAACACTCACACAGTGCAACATCCAATTAAACCCTTCTTTGAACCAGTAATCAGCTCTGGATGAAAGCGTCAGTTCTACTGAATAATTTATATATTGAGAAATGCTAGAATGACCTAGAAACCAATGGATTCTTTTACCATGGAAAAATTCTCTCCATGTAAGATTGGCAGTATGTAACTAGGAAGTGGCAATGTAGCCCAAAGGCTGAGGTCCTCCACGTATTGAAGGGCTTGCAGGTTCAATTCTAAGGTGGAAGGAACTGCCAGTTGTAGCCTTGAGAAAGGTACTTCACCTTAACCTAATATGGCTTCAACAAATGTCCAGCTATGTAAATGGACTGCATAACCTGAGTGTATCACTCTGGATAAGCAATCTCTAAAAGCAATTTAGTCCAACCTTGTGCAAATTCATTCATTTGGGTCACTTAAAAACAAGGTGTTCATTAAAAACAAGAATTAAGTAGAATGAAAAAGTTTCATACAGCAAAAACAAGTGTCTCCAATGAAAAATAAATGATAGATTTAGTATCTTAATAACCTTTAGTGATACCCCATATTTTCATATTTCTACATTCATTTTTTTTTGCTGGGTTTTTTTGGAAAATGACATCAAAGGGCTGCTGGGTCTGGTCAAAATATGTCACTAATTGGTAATGATTCTCATTAATGTTAATGTGCTTTGGGATACGAAACCTATAACTTTTTGGACATTTAATTTTTACCGAGCCTCGGCTTTCAGGCTTTTTATTTTATGGGGGAGCAGTCAACCTATTGTCTTCCTGTCTTGAGATATTTATTTATTTTATTTTATTTTATTTTATTTGCTTTTTCTGAAAGATTCTGACTCACACATACACAGCTGTCACCAGCCGGGCACACAATCACAACAAGGACAGGTGTGAGACTCAAAGACAGACACAGACACGCACAGCTTACACAGCGAACCATACAGGAACACCATCAGCCACAAGAAAATAAAGCTGAAGGGGAAATTTATATGGAAAAATAACATTAAAATTTTGTAATAAAATCATGATCTAATAGCCAGAAATAGCTGATCAACTACATACAGACAGACAGATATACAGGCAGATAGATAGATAGATATGTGTCAGGCAGGCAGGCAGGCAGATAGATAGATAGATAGATAGACAGACAGACAGACAGACAGACAGACAGACAGACAGACAGATTGATAGATAGACTGGCTTCTCCATATGTATGCACTACATAATCATAACTACATAATCATAAGGGAGTGTCATATCGTCCAGTACAATTGGAATTAGGGTGTGTGTAAATGTAGATAATCTAATTGATCCTCCATCAGGAATTTTCTTGCTGCTTAAATTCTCAGTGTATGTTTCGTTGGAAATTATTATTCTTCTGTATTCCTGCAGGCATATGAAAGTAAAACAATATCCCCAACATGATATTGTTGTTACAATAATAGGCATACCATAGATCTTTACAGTGAAATAAAAAAAAATTTTACGTTTGAATGAAGTTCAGTGACCCAGATGCAGTGCCATTGTCTTTCAGGAGACAAGTTAACGTTGTGCAACAAGTGCATTTGTAAACCAGAGCTAATGCAATTTAAACGGGGAAAATTGAGGATGCCACAGCAGAAATGATGTATACTATTAAGGAGAAGTCTGAAACATTACTAACCTACCCGCGCTGGTACACGAGAGCATCCCCCTTTCTTGTACCGCTCAGATCTAATAATGTCTCTTTTCCATTATCTTATTTGATTTTAGATTTCAGACACCCGCAGGACAAAACACACACACATACACACACGCACAGAATGTTCTAGCGAGCCCAACTAACCTGATTATAGTCTGGCTTTGTTCTGCCATGAAAGGCGACCTGATTCTGCCCACATGCAGCCGGTGTGACTGTGGGGAGTGAGAGATCTCCCCGTGACTGTGGGGAGTGAGAGATCTCCCCGTGACTTTGGGGAGGGAGAGATCTCCCCGTGACTGTGGGGAGTGAGAGATCTCCCCGTGACTTTGGGGAGTGAGAGATCTCCCCGTGACTTTGGGGAGGGAGAGATCTCCCCGTGACTGTGGGGAGTGAGAGATCTCCCCGTGACTTTGGGGAGTGAGAGATCTCCCCGTGACTGTGGGGAGTGAGAGATCTCCCTGTGACTTTGGGGAGGGCGAGATCTCCCCGTGACTGTGGGGAGTGAGAGATCTCCCCGTGACTTTGGGGAGAGAGAGATCTCCCCGTGACTGTGGGGAGTGCAGATCTCCCCGTGACTGTGGGGAGTGAGAGATCTCCCCGTGACTTTGGGGAGGGAGAGATCTCCCCGTGACTGTGGGGAGTGAGAGATCTCCCCGTGACTTTGGGGAGAGAGAGATCTCCCCGTGACTGTGGGGAGTGCAGATCTCCCTGTGACTTTGGGGAGGGAGAGATCTCCCCGTGACTGTGGGGAGTGCAGATCTCCCCATCCACAGCTTCGTTAAAGCTAGACTAGATATGGACTGTGCTGAAGGGCCTAAGCTCCACTTCGCCTGAAACCCTTATCTATTTTCAGGGTTGTTGAAGCGTATGCCTCCTTCCAGAGCTTCTGGACGTTCGCGGCAGACTGAGAGCACCTTGCCGCAGTGCAGCCTGGGACTCTTTCATTCGTTCGCGCCGTTTAACACCAGCAAATGAAGAACTCCCAAACTGGCTCGTTCGGAGCCACCAACGCGAGCGGCTGGCACTCATTTTCTCCGGGCGTCCACCGGACCGGCCGTTTCCCTCCGTCTCACGGCATCCCGGACTCGCCCGCGGAGCGCGCCCGTCGCGCGGCTGCAGCGCCACACCCCGCCGCGTCTTGGCGCCAGCGAATCCGGCCGTGTATTTTAAGCTTAGCCGTAATCCGCACGTCTTAATGCAATTATCACCGCGGTCGGACGGGGAATTATTGACTTTTTCTGACGAGCGCCAGGCTAGCGCCGAAACACCGCGCCGCCCGCGCAGAGACGCCCGTCCGCTCGTCATTCCGCGGAGGCCCTGCGCGGCGCGCGCTAGCGTAGCGGTGGCGTTAGCCTCCTCCTCCGCGGCGCTCGTATGAAGACGTAACCGTCTGCGCGAGGGCGGGCGGGGCGGGGGGGGCTGGCGCGAGGCCCTCGCTCCGCAGCGCTAGGCGCCTTAATTGGATAAGAGGAAGAGGAAGGAGATTAATGGAATCCGTCCCAGCCCGTGACCGATCCCCTTAAACGCAACGCGGTGGCGGATGCTCAGGAGCGCCGGCTCTGCTTCCGAGACCGTCCTTCCCAAAAAAGAAAAAAAAGATAGAAGCGACGGGGCCCTGTTGGCACCCCGCGTTTGAGACGTCTCTCCTCCTTTCTCTCTCTGCCAGCCTGTCTCTCTCCCGTTTCCTCTTAATCAAACTCAATTGGATTTCCCTTCCCCTTTCGTTTCCGGCGTCAGTCAGAATTAGCCGAGCCCATAATCATGCCCATTGGTCAGAGAGGAAAGACGAGGCGCAATAAAGACGGGAACAAAAGGAACGAGAAACAATCCCGGCGGAAAGAAAGAGCTCCAAGTCCAGAGGCGCTGCGGGAGTTACGACGAATGCGAGGATCCAAAAATGGAAACACCTGTCGCCGGATGCCAGGCTGGCGGCCAATACAACAAACACGGAAAAAGTTATCTTCCCGAGACCCAAACTTCCACTCTTCTAATGGACCCTTTGGGCCGGGATGGGCAAAGTACGGTTCCAGAATAAATGAGCCTGTAAGCTCCAATTAAAATGGTGGAGGCGTAAGTGGAACGGAGCTATGAGCCAAAACAGAAGGCGAGGCAAATAGTCAGGCTGAATCAGGATCCGATCGGAGGACATCAGGTAGAATCAGAATTACACTACATGAGCCGAAAGCACGGAGACACCCGACATCCAACATATCACTCAAATCTATGGGCATCGGTATGCAGGTCCAACCTTTGCTGCTATAACAACCTCCACTCTTCTGGGGAGGCTTTATACATGTTGGAGCACTGCTGCAGGGAATGCCAGAAGCGCTTTAGTGAAGTCAGGCACTGATTGGGCGAATAGGCCTGGCTCGCGGTTGGCTTTCCAATTCATCCCAAAGGTGTTGGAAGGGGCAGAGGTCAGGGCTCTGTGCAGGCCGGTCAAGTTCTTCCACACCATCCTCTCAAAACCATTTCTATACGGACCTCGCTGTGTGCCTGGGGGCACTGTCATGCTGAAACAGGAAAGGGCCTTCCGCAAACTGTTGGAGAAGCACAGAATTGTCTAGAATGTGATTGTATGCTGTAGCATTAAAATTTACCTTCAATGGAAATAAGGGGCCTAGCCCAAACCATGAAAAACAGTCCCAGACCAAAGAGTGTGCAGATACTTTTGGTCATATAGTGTAGGTTGAATCAGAATAAGTCTGGGGCAAATTCAGGTAGAATCAGAATGGGGTTGAAACAGAATCAAGTTAAATAAGAATTTTATTGAAATAGAATCGGGTTGAATCAGAATCAGGTTAAATCGACATAGCTCAGGAGCGGTTGTCTGGCAGTCGGAGGGTTGCCGGTTCGATCCCCGCCCTGGGCGTGTCGAAGTGTCCCTGAGCAAAATACCTAACCCCTAACTGCTCTGGTGAATGAGAGGCATCAACTGTAAAGTGCTTTGAATAAAAGCGCTGTATAAATGCAGTCCATTTACCAAATCAGAATCAGACTGAATCAGAATCAGGTAGAAACTGAACTGAGGTAGAATCAGAATCAGATTGAATCATAATGAGGGACTCAAACTCTTTCCTAGCCACGCAATAGCATTACTATTACCATCGCATTCTGATTGCGCCATGATAACAGCTGTGAGCTATGGGGTTTCAGTGATTTTTACTGTGGCTGCACACGGGCCAGTCTTACTCATTGTTAACGGTTAATGGGGGGTATGCATGGGTGTGTGTGCATGTTAATGTTCCAGCAAAATACGTAAAACATTTGTTTGAACATTCCAAAGGAGGCGTTATCACAGGAGGCGATTTGAATCCCAGCCCCGTATGAACAGAGCAAGCATCCCCCCCAAGCTCACTACTGAGCAGCCACGAGCTGATGCTGATGCTGATGGTTAACGCTGACCTGCTGCGTATTGGCCACGCGCATTCGCACTGTGCACTGAACAGAGCATTCCTGACATGTTCCTGGAGATGGACATTTTAAAGAACGCTAACGGGCACCCACTCAAAACTTTGGCATACTCATCACGCCGCCCCGGGATGCTGAATACGCGAGACCCTGCTAATCTGTGACCGGCGAGCGGCGTGCTCCGGCACCACAGGGATAGGTTTTTGTGAGAGTTGCAGCTTAAGCGACGTACCTTTCCCTCAGCACAGCAGAAGCCGTTTGGGACTGCGGTATCCATAGTAACCGGGGATTATCACGTCTTACATAACCACGTCTATGCATTTAAACTCTCCAGATGAACTACAGCGCTTCGGTTGTGTAACTGCTGTTGGCTGCATCTTGGAGACACTTTGTTGTAAGGAAATGTGGGTTTTGTATGCAAATGAATGCAAGCGATGGTCTGTATAAATCTTTTTTTTTCGGTTTTGGCTGTTTGTGTCACTTTGCCCAAAATCTGTTTTTGTCCATGGTGAAGTGTGTGTAATTCAGTTAGTTCACACCATACCCTTAACCCAAAATCTAACACTATACCCAATATTTAACAAAAAAAAACTTGAAAAACCAAACCTACAACGATTCTCACGGCTTTCCGTTCATTAAGCATACACGTTACATAAAACACATAGCTAGCAGTTACACAACACTTACTTATGGAATTGCAATGCAATTGCACAACTACACAAGATATGTAGATGTACTACACATTTTTATACCACAAGGGATCGTAGCAATTATGTGATATCCGAAAGAAATGATAGGTGGGACGTGCTGATTGACCCGTAGGGGCATGCGGCTGCATATTTACCAGAACGCCTCTCTCTGGGAGGCACTCCCAGTGTACTCTGCCACGGGTAATAGCTTCAGACTGCGGTCTCTTGGCCACACTAAATTACAAGAAACAAAGTGCTATTAATGTGACTGTTGGTTTGAACCGGCTCTTGCTTTGCCTTTTGTGTGTACCTGGACCTCTTCCAGAACATGCCATCTGTTAGCCTTTGTTAATTATACAGCGCTGCTCCGCGTATAATCCTCAGCACCGTTCAGGCCGTGGAATGCAGCGTCTTCTTTAAGGGATTGCCGTTACTTCAGCAAAAACAAAGAGCTTCTGTCAGCCGCGTGAGTCGGCGAGAGCAAACGTAGCCCACACATGAGAAAGATGGAAGATAAGAAGGAACACATTAGAGTACGCTCCCCGGAGACCGTGTACAACTCAGTTTGCGTGTTAGATACCTGCGCCGCGAATCCGGGATCTTTTCCAGGAGTTATCTGACTGATTCACATGTCATCCATTCTGCGCCTTAAGTATGCAACCCATGTGAAAATGATTTCTTCGAAATCAACGCCCCCACGGACGCGCGCGCTCAGACACAATTACTACCCCGCACGCCCACGCATCTCCCCGGCGCTCTGCTCTTTCCTCCCACTCTGCTTCCCACTCGCTCTTCCTGTTTTTGCTTCTTTTATCCTCCGCCGTTGCCGAACGCTGGATGCTACCGCGGAGGGGCTGCGAGGCCGAAGCACGCAGCTCCCGGACCCGTCCGTCCAGTCGGAGTCACGGTGCGCTTGAGCTGCAAGCTGGCGTCGAACGATATAATTACGCCTGCTTGGAAAAGTAAGAGGCAGGGACGCAGCCACACAAGCAGGCCATCATCTCCCACGATGGGCCAAATTGAAGGATTTTATTATACACTGATACTGAAAAAAAATTGTTAAATTACAGCGTTAACAATCTTCGCAGAAAGCACACGCAGGCATCACTCAGAAAAGAAATATTAGCACTCAGTGCGTTGGTCCCTGCGGGGACGGACGTTTGAAATTACAGGCTTTATTCAAGACCAGTTGAAAGACCGCTAAAATGCAATTCTCCATTACAGATTAAGTTAGAACATTAGCATCCTGTCCATTATGAAAAATGAATAATATGGGCAGCATTTCTGGCACCCTTGACCTGTGGTGTAACCTTGTATAGAAAATATTCAAAGTGACTCACTTTTAAGCTTCAGTAATCAAATTACCCTGAAATCCAATAAGAGACAAGGGCTTAATTTTACAGTCACTGGCCCCACAGAAAAACAGCTTTTGAAAAAAAGTTTGTCCTTCCCTTGCCAAAATGACATCACACCATTAGCGAATGTCAAACAACACCAAGCCATTTACTACTGCCCTGCATTTTAGCATGGTCAGATCATTTAAGGGAATCAAAAAGAACTGCCTGTAGGATTTTAACAGTCACTGAGAAATAATAGATCATATTCTACTTTTTACTGACCCCTGGATCAGAACAGTGACTATTTGCATACATGATAGTACACAGGGGAGCTCGTAACTTTGTCAGTCATCCATTAACAGTTTATAGCAGAAGTTATTTCCCACTGGAGAATGTAGCACAGGTACTTTGGTAATTATGTTCAGTAATTACACATAGAGAGCGAGAGGCGCAGGTACACACATTTAACATAATTTGAAAAGAGATTTATCCAAATCTCTCGTTGAGTGCCTGTTGTGTCACGCTTTTCTTTTTTTCATTTCCCCGCCATGACAATGAGAAAGTGCTTCCAGTCCTTCCATTTCAAAACCAGTTTTCACATTTCAATCTTATCGCATTCGCCAAAGATGATGAGAAGGAGTTTCCTTTGAGCGGCTGAAGTTTAGTTCTGAGGTTTGGAGACTTGTTCCATGCAGAATTTATGGAACAGAAAATGTGAGAGTAAAAACTAATGCAGTGTGACTGTAAAGCCGATGGCTTTAGAGCACATCTTTGTCTGTTCGCTACTGTGTTTGTGTAGCAGGCAGCTCACTGCTATGTTTGTGTAGCAGGCAGCACACTGTCGTGTTTGTGTAACAGGTAACATACTATTTCTAGTATGTTACCTGTTACGCCCCAAACCTTCACCACTTCTCTCAAGGATCATTGTAAAGATATTTCACACAAACGTCTACGTGCATGCATATAAAAGTTATTACAGGGAACACAACAGTAGCGTGAGAGGACTTCCTTTAATTCCCAAGTAGGCTTCTTTGCCATGTGTAGTCAAAATCACCGACTGCTGAGACATTTAAAACACGCTAAGATAATCATTCACGACTAAGAGTCTCTGTTGGGCGTACACGGTGTGGGATCATTCCACCAAAATTCTCTCACAAATCTGCCATTATAGTACATGCTTGTCAATGACTCCTAGAATCCCAGAAACACAATGCATCCCAGGTGTTCACAGTTAGTGCCAGCACATCAAAAGGAAAGACTGAGGAATGGAGACCACCTCGATGCCTGCAGCACTTACTGATTTCTGCGAACATCTGATTATCATTCGATTATCACACAACTATTTACGCTGGCTACAAATCCATGGCAAATTATCGCTCACACCTGGGAAATAATTGGCTCCAATTGGACCAATTTACTGCTCTACTTCCAAACATTACCAAGCAGGTGTTCAATTAGCTGCACTTATGGAAGGAAAGGGATGGTGACTGAAGTCTGCACATAGCTGGCTGCCTGGCATGTTTTGTGACACATGCATTCAAATGGAGATATGATATAAAGAAATAAAGAGTGTGTTTATCAATATTAGGCAGACCTTTAGCCCTCCACACAGAGGTAACAGAGCAGCGTGCTGATCTGGGCTCGTATTCATAAAGCATGTGAGAGTAGGAGCACTAATCTGAGCTTGTATTCATAAAGCATGTGAGAGTAGGAGCACTAATCTGGGCTCATATTCATAAAGCATTTGAGAGTAGGAGCACCAGTCTGTAGCCTACCTGTATTCATAAAGTATATGGGAGCAGGAACACTCATCTGGGCTCGTATTCATAAAGCATGTGAGAGCAGGAGTGCCAATCTGCCCTTTTTTCATAAAGCATGTGAGAACAGGAGTGCCAATCTGCCCTTTTTTCATAAAGCATGTGAGAACAGGAGTGCCAATCTGCCCTTTTTTCATAAAGCATGTGAGAACAGGAGTGCCAATCTGCCCTTTTTTCATAAAGCATGTGGGAGTAGGAGCGCTGATCTAGAAACAGGCTCCCCCTGCCCACGTCCTAACCTCATTCCTTGTGTAGTCCTCACGCAGTAAGTCAAACCTGATCCAAGATCAGCACTCCTGCTCTGACATGCTTTATGAAAACAGCAGACACTTCTATCCAAAGCCATGTACTAGATATTAATGCAAGCATTTTTCAGTATGTGTAGTCCCCTGCGATAAAACAGACAGTGATTGCATTTTTAGCCCAATGCCCTACCAACTGAGCCATTGGACTGCTGTTTCATCACACCCTGGAGATTGCCACTGCATCTTCAGACTACCCCACCTCATCAGCAGAGTAGGGGCATGCTAAGACCCACAGCATTGCATCTTAATGATTCCATTCAAAATAAATAAAAGAACCCCTTTCTCCCTTTAATTTGTAGGTCTGTAGGCATGCACCCTGACAGTGGCTGTTCTTTGACTGCAAATTTGCCTGCTGCCCCTGCTAAGGTTTTGAGCAGTCAGGATTCAGGATTATTATTATTTTTATTTAACCTTTATTTAACCAGAAAGAGCCGATTGAGATCAAAATCTCTTTTACAAGGGGACCTGAGATAAAACACAAAGTTACCAAGTTACACAAGACAAAGAACAAAAAAGTTACAAAGATCAAATGGAGAAAGATACAGCAGTGTAACAGTAATTAAAAGCAGAGCAGAGGTTTAAAACAGAAGAAATTATAGTATTCATGATATTTACCTTGTTTTCCATCCATTTTAAATGGGTTTTCAGGTGTTTTCAATGGTACCAATGGCTTCAAATTAGAGTTTAGGGCTCAAATTAGGGTTCAGCTAGGGTTAGGGTTAGGAAAACGGTAAGTCTGAGGGTTGAGGCAAGTTTACGGTTGTGTTCAGCAGCTTGAAGAAAGGTTGGGACATGAGTTTTATTGATTTTGAATGAACCAAAAAAATGTCTAGTAGCATCTGTACCCATGACCATACAAAATGTCTAATACATGCATGTTTTTCTTAGGGAGAACATTTTTCTTTTTTAAATGACCTCATACATATGATTTTGCATTTAAATTATAGTATTCATGATATTTACCTTGTTTTCCATCCATTTTAAATGGGTTTTCAGGTGTTTTCAATGGTACCAATGGCTTCAAATTAGAGTTTAGGGCTCAAATTAGGGTTCAGCTAGGGTTAGGGTTAGGAAAACGGTAAGTCTGAGGGTTGAGGCAAGTTTACGGTTGTGTTCAGCAGCTTGAAGAAAGGTTGGGACATGAGTTTTATTGATTTTGAATGAACCAAAAAATGTCTAGTAGCATGTGTACCCATGACCATACAAAATGTCTAATACATGCATGTTTTTCTTAGGGAGAACATTTTTCTTTTTTAAATGACCTCATACATATGATTTTTGCATTTAAATTATAGTATTCATGATATTTACCTTGTTTTCCATCCATTTTAAATGGGTTTTCAGGTGTTTTCAATGGTACCAATGGCTTCAAATTAGAGTTAAGGGCTCAAATTAGGGTTCAGCTAGGGTTAGGGTTAGGAAAACGGTAAGTCTGAGGGTTGAGGCAAGTTTACGGTTGTGTTCAGCAGCTTGAAGAAAGGTTGGGACATGAGTTTTATTGATTTTGAATGAACCAAAAAAAATGTCCAGTAGCATGTGTACCCCTGACCATACAAAATGTCTAATACATGCATGTTTTTCTTAGGGAGAACATTTTTCTTTTTTAAATGACCTCATACATATGATTTTGCATTTAAATTATAGTATTCATGATATTTACCTTGTTTTCCATCCATTTTAAATGGGTTTTCAGGTGTTTTCAATGGTACCAATGGCTTCAAATTAGAGTTTAGGGCTCAAATTAGGGTTCAGCTAGGGTTAGGGTTAGGAAAACGGTAAGTCTGAGGGTTGAGGCAAGTTTACGGTTGTGTTCAGCAGCTTGAAGAAAGGTTGGGACATGAGTTTTATTGATTTTGAATGAAGAAAAAAAAATGTCTAGTAGCATGTGTACCCATGACCATACAAAATGTCTAATACATGCATGTTTTTCTTAGGGAGAACATTTTTTTTTTTTAAATGACCTCATACATATGATTTTGCATTTAAATTATAGTATTCATGATATTTACCTTGTTTTCCATCCATTTTAAATGGGTTTTCAGGTGTTTTCAATGGTACCAATGGCTTCAAATTAGAGTTTAGGGCTCAAATTAGGGTTCAGCTAGGGTTAGGGTTAGGAAAACGGTAAGTCTGAGGGTTGAGGCAAGTTTACGGTTGTGTTCAGCAGCTTGAAGAAAGGTTGGGACATGAGTGTGTTATTGATTTTGAATGATACAAAAAAATTGTCTAGTAGCATGTGTACCCATGACCATACAAAATGTCTAATACATGCATGTTTTTCTTAGGGAGAACATTTTTTTTTTTAAATGACCTCATACATATGATTTGCATTTAAATTATAGTATTCATGATATTACCTTGTTTTCCATCCATTTTAAATGGGTTTTCAGGTGTTTTCAATGGTACCAATGGCTTCAAATTAGAGTTAAGGGCTCAAATTAGGGTTCAGCTAGGGTTAGGGTTAGGAAAACGGTAAGTCTGAGGGTTGAGGCAAGTTCACGGTTGTGTTCAGCAGCTTGAAGAAAGGTTGGGACATGAGTTTTATTGATTTTGAAAGAAGCAAAAAAAATTGTCTTGTAGCATGTGTACCCATGACCATACAAAATGTCTAATACATGCAGGTTTATCTTAGGGAGAACATTTTGCTTTTTTTAATGACCTCATACACATGATTTTGCATTTAAATTATAGTATTCATGATATTTACCTTGTTTTCCATCCATTTTAAATGGGTTTTCAGGTGTTTTCAATGGTACCAATGGCTTCAAATTAGAGTTTAGGGCTCAAATTAGGGTTCAGCTAGGGTTAGGGTTAGGAAAACGGTAAGTCTGAGGGTTGAGGCAAGTTTACGGTTGTGTTCAGCAGCTTGAAGAAAGGTTGGGACATGAGTTTTATTGATTTTGAATGAAGCAAAAAAAATGTCTAGTAGCATGTGTACCCATGACCATACAAAATGTCTAATACATGCATGTTTTTCTTAGGGAGAACATTTTTCTTTTTTAAATGACCTCATACATAGATTTGCATTTAAATTATAGTATTCATGATATTTACCTTGTTTTCCATCCATTTTAATGGGTTTTCAGGTGTTTCAATGGTACCAATGGCTTCAAATTAGAGTTAGGGCTCAAATTAGGGTTCAGCTAGGGTTAGGGTTAGGAAAACGGTAAGTCTGAGGGTTGAGGCAAGTTTACGGGTGTTCAGCAGCTTGAAGAAAGGTTGGGACATGAGTTTTATTGATTTTGAATGAAGCAAAAAAAATGTCTAGTAGCATGTGTACCCATGACCATACAAAATGTCTAATACATGCATGTTTTTCTTAGGGAGAACATTTTTCTTTTTTAAATGACCTCATACATATGATTTTGCATTTAAATTATAGTATTCATGATATTTACCTTGTTTTCCATCCATTTTAAATGGGTTTCAGGTGTTTTCAATGGTACCAATGGCTTCAAATTAGAGTTTAGGGCTCAAATTAGGGTTCAGCTAGGGTTAGGGTTAGGAAAACGGTAAGTCTGAGGGTTGAGGCAAGTTTACGGTTGTGTTCAGCAGCTTGAAGAAAGGTTGGGACATGAGTTTTATTGATTTTGAATGAAGCAAAAAAAATGTCTAGTAGCATGTGTACCCATGACCATACAAAATGTCTAATACATGCATGTTTTTCTTAGGGAGAACATTTTTCTTTTTTATGACTCAGTCTATTTGCATTTAATATTTTCTGATATTTACATGTTCACATGATTTATGGTTTAAGTGTTTTCAATGGTACAATGTTAATTAGGTTAGGCTCAAATTAGGTGTTGGTGGGTTGAAGTAATCTGAGGGTTGAGGCAAGTTTCAGTTGGTTCAGCAAATTGAAGTAAGGTGGGACTGAGTTTAATTGATTTGAATAGCTAAAAAATGTCTAGTGCATGTGTACCATGGCCATAAAATTCAATACATGCATGTTTTTCTTAGGAGACATTTTCTTTTTTAATGACCTCATACATATGATTTTGCATTAATTAATATTCAGATATTTACATTGTTTCATCCATTTTAAATGGTTTCAGGTTTTTCATGTACAATGCTTCAATTAGAGTTTAGGGCCAAATTGGTTAACTAGGTTGTTGTAGGGAGAAACGGTAATTGTTAGGGTTAGCAATTTCGGTTGTGTTAGTCAGCTTGAAGAAGTTGGGACATGATTTCATTTGATTTTGATTGAACCAAAAAATGTCTAAGCATGGTACCATAGTACCTACAAATGTCTAATACATGCATGTTTTTCTAGGAGAAATTCTTTAATGCCTAGTGAGCATTAAATTGTTCAGATTTACTTGTTCCCCATTTAATGGGTTTTCAGTTTTATGACCAACAAATTAGGTTAGGCCATTGGTTAGCTCAGGTTAGGTTAGACAAGTTTCTGGGTGAGAACTTTTCTTTTTTAGACCTAAAGTATGATTTTTGATTTAAATGACCAAAAAATGTCAGTGTTTCCATCCATTAAAGGTTTTCAGTGTTTTCAATGGAGAAATTTTCTTTTAATGACTTATAGTGTAATTTAGTTAGTAGTTAGGTTAGAATCGTACTTTTAAAGGTTCAAGTTTTCAATGGTCAATGGCTTCAATAGGTTAGGGCAAATAGGTTTGTTGGTTAGAAAACAAAGTTGAGTTGAGTAATAGGGTCACATGAAAAGTAGGACTAGTTTTATTATGATGAACAATTCTTACATGTACCATACATACAAATTCATTAAATCATGTTTTCTGAAATTTTTCTTTTAGTCTTCATTTATTAAATAGGTATTCAGTTTTACTGTTCCATCCTTTAAAGGTTTGGGTTTCAATTAGATTGCTTCGGGTTAGAGTAAAGGTAATTAGGGTTAGCAGTTTAGGTTGGTAAGCTGGAAGGTTGGACATGAGTTTTGATTGAACAAAAAATGTTATGAGTACCAGACAACAAAATTTATATTGTTTTAGGGAAACATTTTCTTTAAAACTCACATATTTGCATTTAATTATAGTTCAGATATTACTGTTCCATCATTTTAAATGGGTTTTCAGGTTTTCATGGTCCAATGGCTTCAAATTAGAGTTAGGGCTCAATTAGGGTTCAGCTAGGGTTAGGTTAGGAAAACGTAGTCTGAGGGTTAGCAAGTTACGGTTGTGTTCACAGCTGAGAAAGGTTGACATGAGTTTTATTGATTTGAATGAACAAAAAATGTAGTGCATTTGTCCTGACCATACAATGTTAATACAGCTGTTTTCTGGGAGAACTTTTTCTTTTTTAAAGACCTATACATTGATTGCATTTAATATAGTATTCATGATTACCTGTTTTGCACCATTTAAAGGGTTTAGGTGTTTTCAAATTAAATGGCTGACATAAAGTTATAAGGGTTTATTGGGTTAATTTTGGTTAGGGTTGATAAAATTTTATTATTAGTTGAATTTTACGTTTTTCCGCTTAATGTAAAGGTTTTGAATGGTATATTGTTTTAATGAATCTAAAAATTAGGGTCGTGTATCAGGTGAAAAATGAGTTAAGGTTCGTTCTTGGTGTAACTTGAGAGGTTGGGACATGATTTTATGATTTTAATAACAAATTTAGTACGTTTTACCCATGACTACAATTTAAATGTTTCTAGGGTACATTTTCTTTTAATACAACATTTTTGCTTTATTTAGTTCTGATATTTACTTGTTTTTCACATTTAAATGGGTTTTAGGTGTTAGTTCGATGTGTTCAAATTGAGAAGTTGGAATTAGTTATGATTGATAAGAAAAGAAATCGGGTTGATGTAGTACGTGTGTAGCATAAAAGTTGGGCATGAGTTTTATTGATTTTGAATGAATCTTTATATAAATGACTATAATTTTGCATTTAAATTCTAATAATATGTTTCTTGAACTTTTTTCACTTTTAAATGGTCTACATTGTTTCATTACTATGTATAATTTCTTGTTTCCACTTAAGGTTTCAGGTAGTATGGAAATGGTTCAATTGATGTTTGAGCTCAAATTAGGGTTTTCTGGCTAGCTTGAAAAAGTTAAGTCATGAGGTTGTTGAGTTGTTTGTTACAAGCTTGAAAAAGTTGTGATGTTTTACTTTTTATAAAAATATTATAGTGCATGTTTCTTGCAAAATTTAATCATGTTTTTTATTAGGAAATTTTATTGTTAAATACCATCATATTTTGCATTTTTTAGTTTTTATTTACTTTTTACAGGTTTAAACTGGTTTTCAGGTGTTTATGGTACCAATGGCTTCAAATTTGAAGCTAAATTAGGGTACCATTGAAACACCTAGAGCAGTTATGGTGGTTCAGGAAACTGAAATCAAATTTAATGCAAAATCATATGTATAGGTCATTAAAAAGAAAAATGTTCTCCCTAAGAAAACATGCATGTATTAGACATTTGTATGTCAGGGTACACATGCTTAGAATTTTTTTGGTTCATTCAAAATCAATAAAACTCATGTCCCAACTTGTTCAAGCTGGAACACAACCGAAACTTGCCTCAACCCTAAACTTACCGTTTTCTTAACCCTAACCTAGCTGAACCTAAATTGAGCCCTAACTCTAATTTGAAGTCATTGGTACATTGAAAACACCTGAAAACCCATTTAAAATGGATGGAAAACAAGGTAAATATCTGAATACTATAATTAAAATGCTAAATCAGATTAGAGGTCATTTAAAAAAGAAAATGTTCCTCCTTTAAGAAAACATGCAGTATTAGACATTTGTAGGTCATGGGTACACAGCTTAGACATTTTTTGGTTATTCAAAATCAATAAAACTCATGCCCAACCTGTTCTTCAAGCTGCTGAACCAACCGTAAACTTGCTAACTCAGACTACGTTTTCTAACCCTAACCCATCTGAACCTATTTACACTAACTCAAATTTGAAGCATTGGTCCATTGAAAACACCTGAAACCATTTAAATGGATGAAAAGTAATATCATACTATATTTGAAAATCCATATTATATCATAAAAAAAAAATTTGTCATGGGTAACATCTATAGAATTTGGTTTTCAAATGCATAACCATGTCCAACTTCTTAAGGCTCAAATCAACTAACTGCCTCAACCTCAGCTTAGCGTTACATAACCGTAACCTGCTGAAGCCTAATTTGAGTTTTCCTAACGCAATGAAGCTTGACATGAACCAAAATTTAATGGAACAATAAGATATAATTAGCAAAATCTATGAGAGTCATTTAAAAAGAAAATGTTCTCCTAAGAAAAACATGCATGTATTAGACATTTTGTATGGTCATGGTACACTACAGAACATTTTTGTTCAATAATAAACTATGCCATTATTTCTTCAAGTGAGAACAAACCTAACTTCTCACCCTCAGCTTCTTTCTACCCTAACCTAGCTAACCTAATTGGCCCTAACCTAATTGAAGCATTGTCCATTAAACCTGAAACCCATTAAAATGATGGAAACAAGGTATATCATGAATACTAAATTAAATGCAAATCTATGTATGAGTTCTTTAAAAAAGAAATGTTCTCCCTAAGAAAACATGCATGTATTAGACATTTTGTATGGTCATGGGTACACATGCTACTAGACATTTTTTGGTTCATTCAAATCAATAAACTCGTCCCACCTTTCTTCAGCTGCTACACAACCGTAACTTGCCTCAACCTCAGATTACCGTTTTCCTAACCCTAACCCTAGCTGAACCCTAATTTGAGCCCTAAACTCTAATTTGAAGCCATTGGTACCATTGAAAACACCTGAAAACCATTTAAAATGGATGGAAAACAGGTAAATATCATGAATACTATAATTTAAATGCAAAATCATATGTATGAGGTCATTTAAAAAAGAAAAATGTTCTCCCTAAGAAAACATGCATGTATTAGACATTTTGTATGGTCATGGGTACACATGCTACTAGACATTTTTTTGGTTCATTCAAATCAATAAAACTCATGTCCCAACCTTTCTTCAAGTGCTGAACACAACCGTAAACTTGCCTCAACCTCAGACTTACCGTTTTCCTAACCTAACCCTAGCTGAACCCTAATTTGAGCCCTAAACTCTAATTTGAAGCCATTGGTACCATTGAAAACACCTGAAACCCATTTAAAATGGATGGAAACAAGGTAAATATCATGAATACTATAATTTAAATCAAAATCTATGTATGAGGTCATTTAAAAAGAAAATGTTCTCCTAAGAAAACATGCATGTATTAGACATTTTGTATGGTCATGGGTAACATGCTACTAGACATTTTTTGATTAAAATCAATAAAACTTGTCCCAACCTTTTTAATGTACACAAGTAATGCCTCAACTGATTACCTTTCCTAACCCTAACCCTAGTGACCTAATTGAGCCTAAAAATTTGAGCCATGGCATTGAAAACCCTGAACCTTAAATGGATGGAACATAATATCATGTCTAATTTAATGCAATCAAGTTGATCATTTAAAAAGAAAATGTTCTCCTAAAAACATGCATGTATTAGACATTTTATGGTCATGGGTAACTGCTACAACATTTTTTTGTATTCAAATCAATAAACTCATGTCCAACCTTTCTTCAGCTGCTAACACAACCGTAACTTGCCTCAACCCTCAGACTTACCGTTTTCTAACCTAACCTAGCTGAACCTAATTTGAGCCTAAACTCTAATTTGAAGCCATGGTACATTGAAAACACCTGAAACCCATTTAAATGGATGGAAAACAAGGTAAATACATGAATACTATAATTTAAATGCAAAATCATATGTATGAGGTCATTTAAAAAGAAAAATGTTCTCCTAAGAAAAACATGCATGTATTAGACATTTTGTATGGTCATGGGTAACATGCTACTAGACATTTTTTTGGTTCATTCAAAATCAATAAACTCATGTCCCAACCTTTCTTCAAGCTGCTGAACACAACCGTAACTTGCCTCAACCTCAGACTTACCGTTTTCCTAACCTAACCTAGCTGAACCCTAATTTGAGCCCTAAACTCTAATTTGAAGCCATTGGTACCATTGAAAACACCTGAAAACCCATTTAAATGGATGGAAAACAAGGTAAATATCATGAATACTATAATAAATGCAAAATCATATGTATGAGGTCATTTAAAAAGAAAATGTTCTCCCTAAGAAAACATGCATGTATTAGACATTTTGTATGGTCATGGGTAACATGCTACTAGACATTTTTTTTGGTTATTCAAATCAATAAACTCATGTCCCAACCTTCTTCAAGCTGCTGAACACAACGTAAACTTGCCTCAACCTCAGACTTACCGTTTTCCTAACCCTAACCCTAGCTGAACCTAATTTGAGCCCTAAACTCTAATTTGAAGCATTGGTACCATTGAAAACACCTGAACCCATTAATGGATGAAAACAAGGAAATATCATGAATACTATAATTAAATGCAAAATCATTGTAGAGTCATTAAAAGAAAAATGTTCTCCTAGAAAAACATGCATGTATTAGACATTTTGTATGGTCATGGGTACACATGCTACTAGACATTTTTTTGTTATTCAAAATCAATAAACTCATGTCCCAACCTTCTTCAACTGCTAACA
>NC_057947.1:11791782-11819282 GCF_018555375.3 Anguilla rostrata
AATATGATTATTTAATCTATTCCATCCATCCATTATTTATACCCGCTTATCCTGGGCAGGGTCGCGGGGGGGGCTGGAGCCTATCCCAGCGAGCATCGAGCGAGAGGCAGGAACACATCCTGGACAGGCCGCCGATCTATCGCGGGACATTTAATTTATAGATTTTTTAAAATATGATTTTATTTATGGCACCGCCGACAGGGGCGGCAGGCTCGACTCCCCACAAATCACCCCCGGGGAAATGACATCATTTTCGGCGACGTCGAACAGCCGCAAGCAAGCGAGGTTGCAGCGTAGCTTCAGAATGTTTCTGTAAAGGAGCAAGCGCACTCAGTCAACCTGCCCTGTGTAAATGAAGGTTAATGAGTAATTAATGGCAGGATGTGTGGGTCTTGAGAATAAGGCTGCACTCATGTCCCCTACAGGAGACAGAGAAGAATAGCCAGGTCTTGGGAGGATATGGTAGGTTTTTTAGCGCAGGTCTGTAACGTGACTTCGTGTAGCTGTCATGGTCGCTCTTCAAGGTGACGGGGTGGATAATGAGGGTCCGCGGGCTCATGGGACTTCCTCTGCCTCCCCCCCCCCCCTCGGCCGTTTGAGGGAGCCTGCCACTAAGCAATCCCGCCTGCCTGTCAATCATCTCCTGAAATAGCCGCGTTCGAAATAGGGGGTGTCAGCGTCCCCCCCCCCCACCACCCTCCGCGGTGTAACCCGACACCCCTGTCTCCGGTGTTCTCAGCCCAGGGGGGGGCTGAGGTCAGGGTGGCAAGGAGGGGGGGACCCCTCGTTCTCCCCGGCAACCCGGCAGCTGGAGGCGCTCGGCGTGTCACTGCCCGCGTCGAGCCGGATACCGCCGGGCGCCCTGCCCTGCCCCGCACCGGTAGCCGGGCAGCGAACGGCCTGCTTCAGGAGCGCTGCTTCTGGGGCGATCCTCCAGGCGATACATCACGCCTTCACCCTGAAAGCAGCCTGTCGGTGTCCTGTCCTGCACTGCGGGATGCGGAGTCTAAAATGTTCATTTTCTAAATGAAAATGGCTGTGGTAACTGCACAACAGACGGACCCCTGGAAGCGCTAATTAACTGTGCGCGACGGGTTCGCCTTCTTCGGCAGAGAACGAATTCGTTAGCTTAGCTGAGGTCTTTAAGCTTCTCACATTAAAGCAAAGGGCCTCATTGTGTAGCCACTTTAATGAGGATTCCATGGAGAGAGGAGGCTGTTTGTGTGTCCGTGATGTAGGAGGGAAATTTCTTGGCGTGTGGGTTGGGTTTGGAATTGCTGAGATGGAGGCTGGCGTCTTCCGTTAGTAATGCTCAGAGATGGACGCTGGCTAACTCCAGATCTTCACTTTGTGTGTAAGTAATGCTCTGCGATGGACGTTGGCTAACTCCAGGTCTTCAGTTAGTGTGTAAATAATGAATACTCTGTTGGCTAACTCCCGGTCTTCAGTTAGTGTGTAAGTAACGCTCAGAGATGGATGTTGGCCAGCTCCAGGTCTTCAGTTAGTGCGTAAGTAATGCTCTGTGATGGATGTTGGCTAACTTCAGGTCTTCAGTTAGTGTGTAAGTAACGCTCAGAGGTGGATGTTGGCCAGCTCCAGGTCTTCAGTTAGTGCGTAAGTAATGCTCTGTGATGGATGTTGGCTAACTTCAGGTCTTCAGTTAGTGTGTAAGCAATGCTCAGAGATGGATGTTGGCTAACTCCAGGTCTTCAGTTAGTGTGTTAAGTTATGCTGAGGCCATGTCTCCTGACCTGTCTCTCTGATCTCACCGGCAGTCAGACCAGGAAGGCAAAGGTCAATCTGGGGAAGTTTGAAGGATTAACTAGACATCTTGTGGCAGAAATAGGTGACGTGATAAGCACATTCTGGATAATGACAGAAAGTGTATAAATAGATGGTGTTGCATTTTCTGTGTCGCCTATTTTTTTTTGGATTCATCATTTCGAGATCATAGCATCATAAGCCAGGACTTAAACATCTCCAAAGTCACACACATCTCAAGAGAACCGCTTTGAAAATAATGAAATTCTGAGCTACTGATCTTGTAATCTCATTTACTCTTTAAGCCTTACATATGGTATATTCATGGTAGAATATTGTATGTCCACTGCATGTCTTTGAAAGGATATTGGGTTGTTTTTTTATTATCATTACCAAAACAGGGTGGTTATTTTGTCTGTAAAGGAAGATGTCTTTTAAAAGACCATGGCAGTAGATACTGTAGGACTGAAACAGGACTGAAACACGACACAAAAAAAGGAGTGCTTTCGTGATGTCCGCACTTCCAGTTGAAGCAGAGGAATGCGGCAGGTGTGGACAGTTGCAACCTGTGATTGGCACCAGTCTCACGTCTTATCTGTGGTTCTGAGGCTTTGCTCTAGTTTTAGCCCAATAGCTCAACAGCTGCTGATCCCAAGGTTATACCCCTACATGTCTGGCCTCTCTCTCTCTCTGTCTGTCTCTGTGTCTGTCTCTCTCTCTGTCTCTGTAACTCTGTCTTCTGTCTCTGGCAAATGCAAATTCAAATGAGCATTATTGGCATGATGTATACAACAAACAAATAAATATATAAACAGAATAAAACTGTGTGTGTGTGTGTGCGTGTGTATGTGGTATTTGTGTATGTTAGCTTGTGTAATGTCATGTCATGTGTAAATTAGGTGAAACATTGAATATGACATTTAACAATAATTTTAAAAAGTAATTTAGAAAAGTCTCTCTCTCTCTCTTTCTGTCATTATGCTGTGACATGTCTTCCCTCTGACACAATCATCAGTGAAGCATTTTAATGATTACCTCGCTCCTGCTGTGATCCCCACAACAATGCACTGAGTAAATCCTGTTTACTTGTGAGAACATATCCTAACTTTGTCTCTACAGTAGAAATTGTCTTAATAAATTATTTCGCCAGCATTATAATTATATAAAAAAGGCAAAAGGCGGCCGGAGGAGGGGGGCATTGGGAATAAAGGGGGGGGGGCCGGACCCCAAGGGGTCACAGAGCGGGGAAGTGCCCCACGGGGGGAAGGGTAGGGACCCGCGGGGGCAGGGGGCCACGGAGCAGCCCCGGGGTTCACGGCGAAGTCCGGGCGCCTGCCGTGTTTACCGTCGCTCTTTCCATATTTGGCCACCGCGCGGTCCCGCGGCGTTTCTGGAATAGCCGGAAGTGCAAACGAACGGCGGCAGGGAGAACGGATCGGGAAAAGAGAGGGAGAGAACGATCGGGAAAGAGAGGGAGAGAGAGAGGCGCTCGGAGTCCTCCACCAGGCGGCCGCGGGACCTGAGATCCGCTTGGTCTTATCGGCAGCGCTCGCTGGCCCCTGCCGGTCACACGGCGAGCGGAACGACAGCGATCGCCGAGACGGGATAAGAGACTTTGGGGCCGGTGAGCTTTTTTTTAACGCTGTCCTGTGGGGCTGGGGGGGTGGGCTGTGGGGCTTGGGGGTGGGCGGCGGGTTTGGGGGGCGGGGGGTTGGGTTCAGTGGGCGGGTGGTTTGACACGGTATCGGGGGGGGTTACGCTTCTGGAAGCCCACGGGGATGACCACGACAAAAGTGAGCTCGCATGACTTTACGGGACGTTTTTTTTTTACGGGAGTCGCCGACGACGCGCGGGTTTGCGGAGGGGCACGCTTTTTCCCTTCTCTTTCCTGACGGCCGCTCTTAGGACCGCCCGGCCCGAACGACGCGCCAGCTCATGAAAATAGAACTGCGGAGTACGGTTACCATGGCGAAATCTCCCCTCTCCCTCGCCCTCGCCCTCTCCCTCTCCCTCGCCCCCTCCCCTGTCCCAGCATAAATTCTCTGTGTGAATATCGTGAGAGTCGCTCTGCGAGGCTCTCAGCTGGCCACCTCTCTGTAAGTACGCTCCAAGTCGCTTTCGCCGCGCTGCACGTTAGCGTTATTTACCGCCGATGCGATCTGCTGTCACGTCTTATTTGCTGTTTCTGTAGCCACCGAGGAATGTTAATAATGTGTTGCGTGTTTGAATTTGTTTTGGTTTTTTTTTTTCTTCTTCCTAAACTGAATTCACGGGACTTGCCAACATGTTTGTTTAATAAGTACACTGTGTGAAAAATGTCGGTAATGGTGTTCTTTCAGTTTAAAAAAAAAAAAAAAAAAGTCTACTCAAGTACCACAGTTTTTAAAGTTACTGTTCAGTAAATTCTTGAAAGCAGTTTCGTTTATGCCAGAATCACTTGCTTCATGATGGTCGCCGTTTCCTTCGGGGTGTGTTTGTCGGAGTTTGTATGTTCTGTTTGGACAGAAAGGAGTGAGCAGCAGCAGGAAGTCGCTGCCAGGTGCAGCGCTGGATATCGCCGTGCTGTTATTTAAAATGTCATTCGCTTTGTCTCTCCGCACGCAGCCGGGGTTCCAGGCGCCTTATCCCCGTTCCGGTGGAGTAATATCAGGGACCACGCCTCAGTAAATGTTTGCCGTGTGCGAAAGTGCTTGCGTGTTCTCTGTGTTCTGCTTTATTGTGATCCTGTACGGTCTGGGGACTTGGTAAGCTGGATATGCAGCACTGGAGTGGGGGAGGTGGGGGGGCTGGGGGGGGGGGGTTACAGCCACGAACGTGTTTGGTAATTGCGCGAATGCGTGCCGGTCACCGTTAGACCCTCCCGTGACAGGACGTCGAGCGACAGTAGCGGGTTACCTTCCCTCACATCCTCGACCGTTCCAAAATTTCCAGTCCTTGGGGAGGCGGGGGGGGTAGGGGGGTACACTCCCAATCTTCTATGTCTTGAGCTTCCGGTTTCTCCCGAACTTGGAAGCCTTGTTTCGTCTGGGAGGCCTGTGACTTTGTACACTGTCACACGCGCCTTTGCTGAGATGAAAAGCTGTTATGTTCAGGCACCATAGACCAGTCGTTTGACACCTTGGGCGGTTGGCCCCATACTATCAGATCTCTCTCTCTCTTTGGACAGAAGAGATGATGGCCGTGCGCCCCTCTCAGCTGTCATTGGTCGAGAGTGGTTTGCTCTTGTCTCCAGGCAAGAGCGAGAGTTTAAGGTCGTTCCTCTTTCTATGTATTAGGTGAGAAGCTCATGGCCGGCTTCCAAGGGTTCTTATTTTTATTTTTTGGAACTTGTCGCAGTGTCTGTGCCAGCTGTCAGTCTGCCCCTGACCGGCCATGTGATTCAGCACGTCTGAGGGTGGACGTCAGGGTTTGAACATGCGGATGTACGAGGTCCATTCCCGGTTCAGACCTGGAGATGTAAATGGGCTTCTCCCCTTTTTCCTGAACGGCAGGTTTTGGGTTTGAGCTCCGTACTTGCCCTCTACCGGCTGAAGGCCGATGACGCTCCCTCCTTGGGGTCCGTGGGGAATTCGCTGTGAGGTTTTTTCGCAAACTGGCTTCTTCTCTTGTAGACTGTCTCGATTCAGTTCCAACCTCTCTCGAGGTGAAAAGAGGGGAACACCGTCTGACTGAGTGAGGGATGATGGGATTTCACTGCGTTTACTCTTGACACAGAATGAGTCACGCAACATCAAGAGCTTTGCCATTGCCTGTCAGAACCTAAATAACTACCCCCTCGCACCAGCTCCTGAACAATAACAATTAGGTAGAAGTCCTCTGGTGAAGTGAGGACATGTGATTCAGTGTGACCCTCTGGGTCCCAGGAAGGGGGGGGGTGGGGCTGGTTGTGCAGTGACTGGGCATTTTGGGAGGGTGTTGGCGGCAGAGCGTGGGGTGTTTGAAGGACGTCCAGGGCTTGTGCAGTGACTGGGCATTTTGGGAGGGTGTTGGCGGCAGAGCGTGGGGTGTTTGAAGGACGTCCAGGGCTTGTCCCCGTGTGAAGGGAGAGGCTGCTGACCCTTGCCCCCCCAGCTGTGTTCTCAGCTGTTGACCTGAAGGGGTAACAGTGTTTGGGCTGTATTTTCCGGAATGAATGTCATAGGAAGCATGGGCGCAGTCAACGGCGTGGCGTATGGGCACACTGGGCGTGGCAACTGAATGTTGGTATTTTCGTGACCGGAGGCGAGGAGTTCAAAGCATGCGGTGCAGGTGGAAAATGGGCTGGATTATGGTCAATATGTGGGTGTGTTGCAGCTGAATTCACTTACGGCCAATCCTATGACCTCTTTTTATTCCCTTTAAGAGTTCCCTTTAAGGTGTAACCAGCCTAATTATCTGTTAAGCCTTTTGTGAAGCAGCAGCAACTGCTGTCTTCCCACTTCAGTGTACGGGGACTCAGAAAATTCCCAAACGTCTCAGGCGTGTCAAAATCCACGACGAAAATACCGCTTCGCCAGCGCGACGGCTCGCACCGCGCCATGCACAGGGGCTAGAAAACTGAGCCCTTTGTCTTGGGCCTCAGCTGCCCCAGGGAAAACGGGACATGGGCAACCATTTTGACCCCTCCCGCCCCGCCCCCCCCCCCCCCTCACCCCGGCTCCCGATCTTTATAAGTCACATTTGACTCATTTCCGGACATTCCGGGACCCCCCCGAGCACCCCTGCACGGGTCAGCTTTTCCCCCTAAATAGCTGGCGCTGACCTGCAGCGGAGGTGCCGGTACGTGCGTCCTGCGAGCGTGAGCCGGAGGGTGCGGAGGGGAGGCCTCGCGATTTCTGTGGGGGGGGGGGGTGGGTAATATAACAGCGCCTGGGGGGGGCTGTCACAGCATTCCGGCTGACAAAGTCACCCGCGCGACAGGTCTCTAGAGAGAAACAAACGTGTGATGGTCAAAAAAACAATAGAGAACCCTGATCCCCCCCAGACCAGACACCGCCTCCTGTCCCAGACGCTTTTATTGTCACCCGTCACCAACCCCAGCCCGGCCAAGCCACCGACCCACAGCACAATTGATCTGGGCCAGGAGGTCCTCTGGTTAATTGCCGTCCCATTACACATGAGGTGGCTGCGATAATGAGGCGGTAATTTCCCCGCTATTGTTTTAGCATTAGCATTCGCGGACGTGCGTTAGCGCGTAACGATGGGGGGGGTGGGGTCGGGTGTGCCCGTACAGACGGACGGTCCGCCGAGACGGAGACGCTCGTTTTGCGAGCGGCGGAGCAAGACGCGGCCCGGGACACCGCCGCGGAGGGTCGAATTAAACGCGGCGTTCCTCGTGTTGCGAAAGAGCCTTCTCGTTCGTTTTATTATTAAAAACGGAGCGGCTTTATTGGTCTGCTCCGGCCTTCACCACAGAGGAATAAGCGAAGCTCTCCTCTTTGGTTTGGCCTGGAGGGGACCTGCCAAACCCCCCCCCCCCCACGAGCTCGGCCCAGTTTGGGGTTTCAGGCGCGTCAGGAATCGCGAGCTCGCTCCGTTTTTCCTGGGCCCGCTCCCGACCTCAGCCGGGCCATCGCACACACATCAAGGCTTGTAGTTGGGGGTGGGGGTTTGGGGGGGGCACTGCTGGCATAGCCAATGGGGGTTGATTGCTTTTCCTGAGACATTATGTCACTGGTAATGAAAGGATTCCCAGAATTCCCTCAATGCCATTGATTCATTGTGTGTGTGTGTATTTTTGTCTGTGTGTGTGTGTGTATGTCTGTGTGTGTGTGTGTGTGTGTGTGTGTGCGTGCATGCGTGCGTGCGCATAAGCACAGCTGTGTGTGCAGGGACCTCTGCCAATATGTCACACACAGGTATAGTGCTTCTTGTCTTTAAGGAATAAGCAAATGGAATCCCAGGTGAAACTCTGTTTTCTGATGTGTAGGCCTAATAATACGAGTGTGTAATGACCTGCCATTGAATCCAGTAATCTTTATTTATACAGGGAAATCGCACTGGGTCTCGTTTTCAATGGAGCCCCTGATGACAAAATAAAATAAGATTCAGTCTTGTCATTGGGTGTTTAGCACAAAAAGAGTCTGATTGGGCGCAGGGCGGAGGTCGCGTGCCCTAACTGGCCGTGCAGAATCCGAGTCCACACGTAGGACTCGGTCGGGGTCAGCGAAGGTCAAGACGTCTGCGCTTACCTCACGGGAAAGGCCTACTCCTCCGGGAGCCGTTACTCAGCCGCCGTTTAGGAATTCTGGGAAGGTGGAGGGAGGGGGTTAATCCGGGCTGGTCACGGTTGTCACGGTCAGGAATTGCTTTCTTGTTTTCCGTACGACGCATCGGAGACACCTTTAGCAACCTTTACCCTTCCTTCCCCCTCCTCGTGTGTTTACAAGGGAAACACACTGACATTGCGAGGACCAGAATTTTCCCCCCCTCCATGTTTTAAATTCATGCTGAGGGAGGCTTTTTCCGTCCGACGTTCGACCGCATTAACGTTATTTACTTTTAAGTTCCCGCATCCACGTCTCGGTTCGGGGGAATCTTTAATACATTTTTAATGAGCTTTATTTCAAAGGGCTTCGGCTGCCGCGCGATGGGTTTCCTGCGCTTAAGTGTTCTGCGGTCGAAAAAAAAGGGGGAAGAGTGAATTTGCAGAGCGGCCACATCTATCCTCCGCTCGAGTGCTTTCCTGCGCCGCTGTCGGGCCCGGCTCGGCCCGAGGTTCGACGCTCCCGGGGTCTCAAACCGCTATTTGTCTGCATCCGACACTGTCATTGCTTTTCTCATCCTGGGTTTATTTGTTTGAGCTGCTGAGAGAAACCGTTCACTTATGGAGTAATGCAAGTCATGCTACTGAGGTACTGCTGATGGTTTAGGTCATCAGGAGCAGCTCAACTCCCTCCCCATGTCTTTGACAATTTGAATGTCAAAAATTAGTTGTGATGAAGGGTTGTTCTCCGTCTTGGTCTTTGTGTTACATATCATATTATGCATCTGGAATTGCTGTTTTAAACACGTTGAAACCAGCATAGATGCAGTGTAAAAACAATTCTGTTACGGGACTCGAAAGCTTAATATCTCAAAAACGAAGCTAGCTGTGGGTGTTTGAAGCTTTTGAACTTTGGACTGAGCAGGGTTGCCCCCCGACCTGTCCGCTGAATTTTGACATCCGGATCAGACAGACCAACGTGCTAACACTTCAGGCCTGGGTGATCCCACCCCAGCTCCTCGGTGCCGCATCACCAACACGCTAACATGTATTAGCGCTTGTAGCTTAAACTCATTACAAAGTTAGCCCGTAGCAGTTAGCGCTTTGGCTATCGGCGGTCTGACATGGCGGTCAGGGTTTCTGCTTGATGCGGTGCAGGAGCGTGACTCTGGCTAATCGCGGGCTAACTCTGGCTAACTCCTGCGAGCTCGGCGGTGACTCACCCATCTGACACTTTGAACAGTACTGTTGTTTTTATGGATGCGAACACCCAGTAGCACCTTGAAACCGTCTTCCGTGTTTGTATTATTTATAGAGAAGGCCACGGGCATAGCACCTGCTGTTTCCACATAAAAAAAAGCACTTAAAGAGCTCTTTATTAATAGAGAACCTATTTCAGTCTGGATTTATACGAGGGCATTGTCTATGTCACGGTTCAAACGAGTCTTCACTCCTGAGGGTCGGTCAGTTGTAGAGCAGTGACCTGTAGGCTGTTGGTCTTTCAATTTGTGAATGTAATATTACGAGGGATGGGTACTGTTTAAATTCTGCTGATACCAATACTGAAAACAACTTTTAAAACGTTACTGGTGCCTGAACTGATACCTACAATAAAGAACGTCGTTTTTTATCGCAAAGACAAATTAATTTACAATTTAATTGTTTAAATTATACTTTATACTCTATATACTTTATAATTTACACCATTTTGCTTTTGGCGTTTTGGCGGAGTTTAACGCTAGCTGGCTTTGCTAACGGTGCCCGCTGTCGTTGACAGAGCGAGTGTAGCGTTAGCCAGCGCGAAGGCGCGCGGCGCCAAAAGGAGACAACGAAATCCGCATCGCGATCGGGTCCGGTAGGGTACCGGGCCGTACGGGAACCGGGGCCATAGTGGTACCGGGTTCCGGCACCCAACCCTAAATATCACGCGTGACATTTGACTTGTTTTTTCCAGAGGGTTGAGAGCTGGGCGGGGGGGAAGGGGTTTCATTTCCCGCCCCGTTGCTGAATGTCGAACGCTTAAGTATCGGTTCACGGAGTTCGCCGTTCGTGCCGCCCGCTGACGGCGTGGCGTTCTGCGTCCTCTTCCCGCGAGGCCAGCGGCGATCCCCGCGGCGTCGTTTGGGGGCGCGCGACGGGGCGGGGCGTAGCTGTTTCGCCGTACCGCCTGTCGCGGCGGATCGAGGGGGGGTGCGGCGAAGGCTGGCGTGGCTCGGGCGAAGACGGCCTCGAGCGGAGAGCACATGCCGTTCCGTGGCGTCGCCCCTGCGTGGCGGGGCCGTCGGCGGAACGTTGCGCCCGGCGAGAACGCGCTCCTCGGAATGTTCCTCGCGTGTGTTGCCGTGACTTTGGCGTGTCAGCTCTGAATGAGCGGAACGTGTGTTCCCCGGCGTATCCATGGGCACGGATTTATCCCTGGCACAGCGGAACACAAGCCGTCTCTCCGCCGGGTGACTTAAGGCTGCGAACTGAGGTCATCGCCAGGCATTCAGACACGCCCCATTCCCCAGGGTGCAGCTGCCGCGAGAGACTCCAATTCCCATAGTTCTGTGCTTCAGAACGGGGATTTCACCCATCCTGCGCATCACCCGATCAGAACATGAAAGGTAGCAACATCCGGTCATTCAGCACGCGTAGGCTCTGCCCTCCTCATGTGTTCCCTCCCTGGAGTGTCCTACAGAGTGTCCAGCACTGAATCAAGCCTGGACTCAAACTCCCAGAGGTCTCTGCCTGTACAGGAGTGGGCATGCTATTTGCCACACTGAAAAAACAAAAACAAGAATAAAAAAGAAAATGTAGCTTTTATCGGAAATTTACCCGTACGCAATTTTCAGAGCAGAATCTCGATGATAATTTTGTCACTTTTATGAATTTAAAAGCCACCCTTCACCTGGGCCCTCCCCTCTCTAAAGCCCTTTCCTGGAATGACTGTTAGCCTCTGCAGCAGGAAGCTTTCCTCTGAGTCACTGCACAGACTTCACATATGTCCCTTTTTGGCAATGGCATACCTGGCGGACCATGTGTTTATTAAGGGAATGCCATACATGCTGTTTCACAGTTTATTTAAGACGTCCGGTCTACGATTGGTTGAAATGGAAGTTCATTTTTTGTTCTATATGCAGAGGACAGATCTGTGTCTTCGTGTCCTTTTCAAAAACAAATACTAAGTTTGATAGAATTTTTTCATCCCCCCATAATATTTTTTTCTGATTCATTAAACCTTGGAGAGCACAAGTTTGTGCTTATTTGGAGATGAAAGTCTGCAGTCAGCTTAAATGTTGCCTCCTGACACTTTGTGGGTAATGAGAAGGCAGCCTCTGCTTAGTCTTGTAAACAGTACGCGGAAAAGGGGATGGTTTATGCGCAGAGTTTAGCTTCTGGAACAAACAGATAAACCGTGTCTCTAAGTCATTAGCGTCACGAGTGACAGCTCACGTAAGCTGCAGTATCTTCACAACACATATAGAATGACCTCCAGGTATTTCCCCCCTTAAAGGGACAGCGTCCGCGGTGTCCCGAGAGGCATTACCATACGCGTGAAATGACTCAAGCCTTGCTTTTAGGAAACGGTGTTAAGGCTTGGTGTGTTTTTTTGTGCATACGTTATCAGATGGGAAGTATGTTTTGAGTTTTTTCACCATCGTTACAATGGAATGTAATGATTCTGAATGACTCTGAATAAGGATGATTCTGAATAAGGATAGCCATATCTTGAAGACATAGATGAATCTTAATCTGGAGTCTTCACAGTTACTGTCAGAGAGAATCAGAGAGTTTGGATAACAAAACTATCTTAAAACTACATAAGTTTCTGTATTACTAAGTTCCAGTCACTGATGTGGAGAAGATATAGCATGTGTGTGTGTGCGTGAATGGACATGTGTGTGTATGTGTGTGCGAGAGTGGACATGTGTGTGTGTGTTTGTGTGTGCATGAGTGGACATGTTTGTGTGTGTGTGTGTGTGGGTTTGTGTGTGTGTGTGAACATGTTTGTGTGTGTGTGAGTGGACGTGTGTGTGTGTGTGGGTTTGTGTGTGTGTGTGTGTGTGTGTGTGGACGTGTGTGTGTGTGTGTGTGTGTGTGTGTGTGTGGGTTTGTGTGTGTGTGTGTGTGTGTGAACATGTTTGTGTGTGCGTGAGTGGAAATGTGTGGACAAGGTATCTTGGAAACTGTTGGATGTCAGAGTTGCAGTGCGAGGAGAGAGAGAGGGAGAGAGAGAGAGTTAGAGACAGGAGGGGGCGGAGACAGAGGGAGGAGTGGACGTCCCGGTTGCAGTGATGTCATGCTGTCAGGCATAGCTTGGAGATGATGCAGACCCACACCGTTTCGGGGGGGGGGGGGAGGTTGGGGGTGGGGTCCCGCTAAAAAAGGAGCAGCGGTTGGACTGGACAGGACTGAGTCTCTCTCTCTGCCCTTCACTCTGTGCGCGATGCAGGGGAGGACAGCACAGCCCAGCCCGAGCCCGGGCTCCCTTTCCGGCTCTTTCTGACTGCCGAAGCTCCCTCTGACACAGCGGGACCTCCCGTCCCAACCGCACGGGGGTCTTTCCAAAGTTTTTTATCTGTTCATTTTTCCTCCTCCAAACAACTTTCTGGGCTTGTCTGGATTATAAAGAGGGTGACCGTTAGACAGGTAGGGTGTTTTTTTTTGTTTGTTCCATATGTGCTGTTTTTGTTTGTTTTGTTTAGTGTTTGCAAAGAACGAAACCGAGCGAAAATAATAACTTAGTCGAAAGCGTTTAAGCGTGTTAAGCGGCCCTGTTATTTATAACGACGCGCATGCCGGGGCCGACGGCGTGATTTACGAGGCGCGTCCGATCGCGTGTCACGCTCGCCTGCACGCAGGCGACGAGCAGCGGGGGTGAAATATGGACGCCGGTCCGTTTTAAGGCCGAGGCGTTTCTCACCGGCGCTGCCGTGTGCAGATTCTCGCAAAAACACGAGGGGGGCAACCGCAGCGACGCTGGGCCGGGGGCGTTCGCCTCCGGGCCACCGTACAGTAGGATCTGAGCCCACGGAACGAGCCCCATAGGGTTGGCGCACCCCCCCCCCTCCCCTAAAACCCACCTCCAATCCCCCCACACGCCCTGATGTGCCCGTTTACTGCCTCCATTGGGGTCACAACAGTGGGCTCCTCCACAATGACAGGTCTTCTCAGTTCCTCGCTTTGCATACAGATTTCTTATGCCACTGCTGGCTTGTTCATACTGTGGTCAGGGAAATGGACCCCTGACCAGATGGTTTCTGCTTGTAGGCTGCAGCCTTTGGTAGTACACTTGCGCTGTGTACTCTGGAACAAGGCGCACAGTGGATATGAATACGCTTTTGGCAAATGTGAATACTTTCAATCAATATCCGGCAGCGCTAACGTGCTACGTCTGTGCGGCACTGAGCAGGGTGCTCTGCTAAGCAAGCAAACTGAAGGTTAGCAGAGCTAGCGAACTCTGCGCTATCTCGCTGTGTACGGCATGTGCTGCTTCATCACGCCGCGCTACTGAGCGTGTGCAGGAGTCCCCGTGTGAGCACGGGGATTGTGGGATACATCATACCGGCAACTTAAAGGTGCGAAAATGTCAAAGTGTTTTTGTGTCTTTTGGAGAAAGACATGCAGTCCATTGACGTTGTGAAAGCGAATGGTTATCTCGTGGCAAATGGGTTCAGAGGGAACACTCACTTGACTATTTTAATGTGTGAATGGATGTAATAATGAGGATGAACATGCACTTCTAATTTCCTACTCAGGGACAAGCGTAGCATTGAACAAGAACACCATTCTCTGGATCAAAACTCCATTTGCCGTCCATAAAATTGCACTTGGCACAAACGCCCTTTTGTCCTTCACGGAAAAGTAATTTGTCGCAGATGTGCTACTGTATGTGCAGATGTGCAATGCAAACAAGGCCCGTGTTCACAAACTGCGTTTCCCATGAGCACCGGGCCTGGAACGTGGACACTGAGCGGAGCCCACACACGTTCCCGCTCCCCACGTTTTATTTTGATGGGGCGCGCTGTAAATTCCGATTGGATCCAGCTGTGTCTTCGTCGGGGAGAGGGGCGTGCGTGGCAGGTCTGACTGCTTCATCTTCCTCGCTGGGGGATATTTATTTCGGCAGCCTGCAAAGTCGAATACGACACGGCGGAACCTGTAATGTGTGAACGGCGATGAGGATATGGACTAAAAGCTCCACTCGCACTGAAAAACGAACAAACGGTTGATATTGAAGCTCTCTGTCTTTAAATGGAAGCAGTGGCGACTATGACTCAACGGAATTCAAGACAGTGGACTTTTGTGGATGCTCTGATAACGCAGGTCCAGGAAAGGCTGAGAAAGTCTCTGATTATCAGAGGTGGACATTCCAGGGGTCAGAAAGCAAAAGTCCTGCCGTGTATTTCATCCACCCCTGAACTCAGCCAGCTGATTTAGCTCTACCTCCTGGCTGAAGAATGGTTCTCATTAGCAAATCCAGGTGACTGGAACAAAATCCTGGGATGAACTTTTACTTTCTGAACCTGCATTGTCCACCTCTGCTGATGACGCAGGTCCGGAAGGCTCGGGGAAGCCTTGAGAAACTGGATCTGAAGTCCCAGTGAACTGAACTGCTTGCCAGTGGGCGCAGGATTACGTGCCCGTGGCTGGTCACATGGTTCTGCCCTCACCCGCCTCTCAGTTGGCCATGGCAGCACAGTGATCACCAGCACTCGGGTCTGATGGGGGTCCGTCCATCTCTTCGGTACCCTCTCTTTTCGGGACCCCCCTTTTTGTGACTCCCTCTCTCTGGGGCCTCCTTTCTCCAGCTTGGTCGTGGCACGAGAATCACAACTGGCCTGTAGAACAACCCAGAACCTCAGAACGACACAGTACAGGCTCTCTGTCAGCCTTTGTAAAATTGCAGGTTGCATTTCTTAATCCAAAAGTTGTGACGATAGACTGATATTGGTGTAGTGGATTTATTTTCTGCCTGATAATTAATGAATAAATGAATCGACCTGTTAATCCATTCATGTCACTGACTGGGCGGAGATGTCAATCACCTAGTGCCCCAGGCGTAAATCAGTCCCTAATCGGAGCGGAGAAATGTTAAAACACTAAAACTAGGACTTTAAAACGTCCAATAAATGTTTCTGCGGTGACATTCTGAGCAGGTGGGTGTTTGCTCCCTGACTCTGGCTCACAGTCGTGGCTCTGTGCAAAAGCTGAGGCACATTTCGCTAAGCGTGCGGGGGTTGGGGGGGGGACCGGAATCCGCCCCGCCGTGCGGAAAAAGGCGTCGTTTTCCTCGCCGCGTTTCGCAGGCCCCGCCTCGTCGGATCCGCGGACGGGCGCCCGGCGAGTCAGAGCCGTCCCGAACGGCGTTTCGCCATCGTCTGGGGGGGGGGGGGGGGGGGGGGGGCGCGGCTGGCCGGTTTCACGGCCCGTAAAACGCAGCTGTCGCTAAGGAGAGGAGGCGGCCCGCGGTCGTCTGGCATGCGGGAAAAACAACGGCGCGGGGGTCACGAGCGGACCCCCTGGGCCCCCGGTCCCACGGACACAGCGGGACAGTGCCTCGGACCGCCCGAAATGCAGAGCAGCGTCCCGTTAAAGGGCTGGACCCTGAAATTAGATTACGTTACATTAGGCCACGCTGTCTGGTTCTTTCAGTCTCACGAAGAGGCCGTACATTCAAGGACAACACGTAACACATAAACAGGACATTCAGTTACGCGTAATTCAGGAAAGTACATGCGCAGCGTACGTTAGTATGTACAACATAATCATGATCTGTAAACGTTTTATTTCGCCTTTGAGAGTAGCTGATTAGTGGTGTGAGCTGATTCTGAGGATGTTCAGAAGGTGCATTGCAGTTGGGACAGAGCGCATTTGCCGTGTTATTGTAGAAATATTTTACGCTCTCAATGAAGCATTGGTGGTTTGGGGGGACAGTGAAGAGAGGCCATTTTGTGTCCTCGATCTCCAAAATAACAAACTGTGTCTGGGCCTGGTCACCTGGCCGTCGGGGAAACAATGGAGACGCTGTCAGAATGGAAACACTGTTATCTCCAGGACAGGAAGCCTGGCTGTTAGCATAGCGTCAGAAACCAGGGGGAGTGTGTGTATGTGAGTGCGTGTGTGTGTGTGTGTGTGCTTGTGTGTATGTGTGTGTGTGTGTGTGCGTATGAATGTGAGTGTGTGTGTGTGTGTGTGAATGTGAGTGTGTGTGTGTGTGTGTGTGTGTGTGTGTGCTTGTGTGTGTGCTTGTGTGTTTGTGTGTGTGTGTGTGCGTATGAATGTGAGTGTGTGTGTGTGTGAATGTGAATGTGAGTGTGTGTGTGTGTGTGTGTGTGTGCTTGTGTGTATGTGTGTGTGTGTGTGCGTATGAATGTGATGTGTGTGTGTGTGTGTGTGAATGTGAGTGTGTGTGTGTGTGTGTGTGTGTGTGTTGTGTGTGTGTGTGGTAATGTGTGTGTGTGTGTGCGTATGAATGTGAGTGTGTGTGTGTGTGTGTGAATGTGAGTGTGTATGTGTGTGTGTGTGTGTGTGAATGTGAGTGTGTATGTGTGTGTGTGTGTGTGTGTGTGTGTGTGTGTGTGTGTGTGTGAATGTGAGTGTGTATGTGTGTGTGTGTGTGTGTGTGTGTGGGGGTGTGTGAATGTGAGTGTGTATGTGTGTGTGTGTGCCTGTGTGTATGTGTGTGTGAGTGCATGTGTATGTGTGTGTGTGCACATGAGTAGGGGGGGGTGTTGGGGTGTATAGGAGAAAGGAAATATATGTTTTGAATCCAGAAAGACTCAGGAAGAGCTTTAAACCTTTTCTGATTCTTATTTTCCATGACTGAATGGCTGACTCATTCCTTGTGGGTTTTCCTGGGAATGCCCTATTGGTTTGGGATTTAGTTATAGCCAAGGGGAGTGACTGCTGCTGCTGTATGTGTGTGTGTGTGTGTGCATGCATGTGTGTGTGTGTGCGTGTGCATGTGCGTGCATGTGTGTGTGCATGCGTGTGTGTGTGTGTGCATGTGCGTGCATGTGTGTGTGCATGCATGTGTGTGTGCGTGTGTGTGTGTGTGCATGTGCATGTGTGTGTGAGTATGTGCAGTATGTGTGTATGAGGGGATGATCACTAATGGAAAATGTTAAGCAGGGGTGAGCTTGGCTCTACTTACAGCATGGGTGTGACTGTTTTTAAAGTTTAAATTTGGTTATAATGGAGTTGCCAGTTCACTCGTCACAGCTTTGCTGAATGGGTGGGAATGTTCTCATCATCATCATCATTTTCCAAGCAGGCACACATGTTAATGGAAAAAGGGAACCTTGCTCTGGATTTTTTTTACCTGAGCAACTCAAGTTAAATAGCAAACAATGGCTGTACACTAGACAGGAGTCTAACACACTGACCAGTGCACTGAACACCAGCAGGTGATGAAATGAGTTATAAAGAGTAGAGAGAGTTCCTGAGCGAAGAACTGCATCAGTCAGCAGCGAGGAACTGCAAGGTGACTGAGGGGTGGGGGTGCGGGTGTGGGGGGGGGGGGTAAGACAGGCAGCGCAGGTCATCCGAGTCTCTCTTTCTGTTTAGACAGCAGTAACACAGCTGCCGTTTTCAGAGAGTGCCACCCTGCCGCCGCTCAGCAGGTGCGGGTATCCCAGAATGCACCTGTGCATCTCTGTTAGGGGAAGACCCTTACGCATCGTTTTTCGCTAAGTCCTTACACAGGTCATCTAGGGTTCGTAAAAGGTGGTTAGTTAGAAATCCCTAATAGTCTTCTTAAAGTTTGTAGGTAACATATAGATCAGTACAGTGCAGTCTTTGTGTGAAGATGTGGATGTGTGTTATTGCTGGCATGCTCGTGTGCGCTAAGGCCTGTGTTTCTGGCACCTTCCTTCCAGACGTGGTTCACACGCAGGGCCCTCTCGACGGCAGCCTCTACGCCAAAGTCCGCAAGAAGGAGTCCGTGGACGAATCGGTCACCGCCAACGGCCTGCCCGCGGCAGAGCCTGCCCTCCCGGCCGCCGAACACACCCTACCGGCGGTGGACCACGCCCTCTCGGTCAGCAGCGACTCGGGCAACTCCACCGCCTCCATAAAGACTGATCGCACCGATGAGCCGGGCCAGCACCAGCAGGCTCCGCCCCCGCAGCAGCAGGCTCCGCCCCCGCAGCCTCAGCCGGCCCCGCCCCTGAGCCCCGAGGAGAAGAAGGAGCTGGACCAGCTGCTGAGTGGACTGGAGCCTCCGGCTGGCCAGCAGGCCTACCCGGCCCCCACCTCCAGCCCCGGGGGCGGCAAGCTGCACCTGGTGCCCGCCCAGGTCCACGTTAACGGGCAGGACAGCGCCGAGCGGGAGACGGACATCCTCGACGACGAGCTGCCCGCCAGCCAGGAGGCCAACAGCGTGGACAGCCTGGGCACCCTCTCGTCCCTGGAGGGCCGAGCCACGCCCGCCGACCTGTACTACCAGCCCGAGACAGTCATCAACGGGCAGGACGTCCCGTACCCGGACAGGGCGGCCGACATGCCCGTCCACCGGATGCAGGGCTCGGCGTCGGCGCAGGAGCGCATCGTGGACGCGGGGCCCCCGCGGGGGGGCTACGACCCGCGACAGAACGGCGCCGTGTTCCGCTCGCAGTCCTTCGGGGGGGAGGCGCCCTACAAGGCGGCCATGCCCAGGGCCCCCGCCCGGAGCACCAGCAGCCGGGACGCGGTGCAGCGGGGCCTGAACGTCTGGCAGCAGTACGGCGTCCCCGAGGAGCCGCTGGCCGAGGGGGCCAGCTACAGCCCCGCCCCCCTGCAGCACCCGCACGGGCTGCCCGAGTTCCCCCGGGCCGCCTCCCAGACCGAGATCCAGCAGTCCATCGAGACCCTCAACATGCTGATGCTGGACCTGGACCCCGCCCACGCGCCGGTGCCCAAGTCCCACAGCGCCCCCGTCGAGCCGGGCGTGGTCACCGTCCAGCCCTCCCTGGCCCAGGCCCACGCCAGGCCCTCCTACCAGGCCGACAGCATCATCCACGGCTACTACGGCGAGCCCTCGCCCCCCCAGTACCAGCCAGGCCCCGTCGGGGGCTACCCCGCCGACTTCTCGCCCCCCCAGTACCAGCAGGGCCCTGTCGGGGGGTACCCCACCGAGCCCTACGACCCCTCCGCCTACCACCAGCCCGTGGCGGCTAGCGTCCCGTACCAGGCGGGCCCCGGGGTCCTGGCCTACGCCTCCGACCCCTCCCCGACTTTCGGCCAGCTGCAGCTGAGGCCCCTCAACACGTACCCGTCCGGCATGGCCGCCGGCTCCCCCGAGCCCCAGGAGCAGCACCAGCCCGCCGTCCAGCAGCAGCACAGCTACAGCGCCTCGTCCTCCCCCCTCCCCGTGCAGACCCCGGCCAAGGAGACGGACCCCGAGGAGGAGAACCTGGGGGTGCAGGGCCTGGTGGCCCATCGCGTGGCAGGTGAGAGCTTGCCTCCGTCTCCGGGAGATCTTTACCTCATGGGCTTGTTTTTAGGAGGTTCAGGCCTGGATTTGTCTCTTTTGCTCTGTTTCTTGCTCTGTTTCTGCTACTTTGTAAAGCGTCTTCCTGACGGTTCTCTGTAAAAAAGCGCTATACAGATACATTTGATTTGATTTGATTTGACCTCCATCTCAGGCCCAGTAGAATCTGTATCTCCTCTTTTAAAAAAAAATGTTAGAGCATTTCTCTCGATTGTTGCTCTGCGCATACCTCTTTACTTCTTAATGCATTGTTTAGCATTGTTTATTGTATTACGATTTACTAAAACCGATAACCTGAACTAGCGTTGCTTTTTCTTTATCTTTTAAATTTGCAATTTTCCAGCTTAGGTTATTTTGTAATATAATACCGTAAATTATTCAGCTTTCAGAAAATTGCAGTGTAACAGGTAGCGTTTTTGTGCCTGTGGTCTTATTGTGTTGATTCTTTCAATGTTTTATTCTAGTTTATTCAATACACCAGTGTTCTTGTGTAGCAAGTAAGCCATTACATGTGCAGTCATGAGTCTGGGGGAACATTCTCAGAGAAGCTCTGCTGCAGGCCAGTGATCTTCCACAGAACAGTCTGTCACCTCAGAGCACAGCCAGTAATCACGTTTCGTGTCGAAGATGGAAAATAATGGCATGGAAAGTTGGAAGGGAAAATCGAACGCTCCCAAGTTTTCAGTGAAAGAGGTCTTTGTCGGACACAGAAAGCTGGAACTTGACGAAAGCTCGTTAACATGCTCCACAGCAGCTGCTTTTAAAGACGATCGTCCGTGGCATCTGAGGACAGATTTTAAACCAGTTTTTCCACCAAAAAACCAGCTGGGCCAAACAAAATATCATTAAGATTCTACCTTCTAACACACCTTCCGTGTGACAACTAACTATTGGTGAACTTTGAAAGTTGAATTTTTATTTTTTAAGCGGAAAGACTCAATTTTTTTTAACTTCCGTTTCTCTCCGAGAGTAGCTGAAATACTTACATCCTCTGGGGCCGATGGCTCACATATTTAGGCTGGGCTCATGAATATTCAGCGGCAACCTTTTATGGACAAAGCCCCTGTTTCTGCCCGCCTGCTTTTCTGAGCATTATGAGGTCACAATGGGAGGCATTGTCCGCCGTCCGCCAACGGATCGCTGTGTTCCGTTCTGTTCCGCTCCTGCTGCCCACTCCCGCCACGCCTTCTCTCTCCCGCCGTGTCGCCACGGCGATAGACCTCAGGTTCCCGGACAGGAGGTCGTGCGATCGGACGACCCCTCTGCAGTTAGGCTCGGGGGGACATGGCATATTCCGTCTCCCCTGATTTATGGACCAAACTGATTTTTTTTGGTCAATGTCCCTACAGCGCAACAGGGAAGTGACTGCGATGTGTCGCTCCCGTCGCCTGGCGATTGGCTGTCGTACAAACGGAGGGGTAAATTCAATCTAGCCTCAACCCCCATGAGCAAGAGCAGACGGACGGCTCCGCGCGTCTGGCTTGGCGGCGACCGGAAGCAGCGCCGTCTGGTTTCTATACTTACTCTATAACGCGATCTGTGTTGTCATAGCTGCATCACAGTGTAGCCCCCTGGGCAGATCTAATCTTGGGCCGGCTACCCAAAGCGAGCGGAAGTACCCGGGCCTTCTCCAGTCTGTCTAATAACGAGCGCGGGAGTCACGGAGTCCGGCTCTCCCCGTCTCTGGAATGGCCATCACGGTATTCTTAGCGTCCCGCATACAGTACGGCCTCCGCGTAGCCCGAGCCGTCTGGGTCCGGGGAGAGGGAGAGATGAGCGCGCCGATATGTAAAATGTAAGGGGTTAAGAATAGACCGTCTGTTTCTGCTTTCGGGCGGCCCATGCGGTATATTCTCGGCGGTAATCGGATACGTCGCCTGCGGAGTCGCGGCGGCGAGCGCGCCGCCTCCCCCTAGTGGCGGAAGGAGGGATTGTCGCCTCGTTCCTCCGGCAGAGCCGTGAAAAAATCGGGACGCTTTTACGCAAAATGCTACTTACTGTAAACAAGTTCTCAGGCTTAAAGTAAGTCCGCTGCCAATGGGAAAATTAAAAGCATCCATGTGTACGATTTGCGTGACCTTATGAGTCGAAGCATCTCAAAGCTGAACCTGCAACGCAGTCTTTTAAAAGGTGTGGTGCAGCGGCACTGCGTTACGTGCACTGAAGGCTCTGTGACTGTGTTCTCTGCGTGTGTAATGCACAGGGTTAAAAACACTGTCCAGAGGTGGCGGGGGCCTCGCATTATCAGTCTGAGGTGAAAGGGGGGGGCGGGGGGGGGGGGGGGGGTCTGAGAGGGAGACCTCCCTCGAACACGGCAGCCTCGTTATCCCGAAACGAGTACGTACGGGCGCCCTGTGATCGGCTGGGAGGAAAGCGTCTTTTAAAACCAATCCGAGCGCGGAAGCTCTCGGCTCGAAGAAGGGAGGTTTTTTTTTTACGGACGGCGTGCGGGGAGCTGTCAGGTTTTTTATTGGCCGTGGAGTGAAAACGCAGCGGCCCTCTCTTTACCGCTCCTGTCGGAGAGATAAACAGCCCGGGGCTGGGATCATGTGACCTCCCGCCCGCTGGTCAGTTCGCACTGGGAGCGGTGACAGTGATTGACAGCTGTCGTTACGTCCACCGATTAGCCCTGGGGCTTTTGAGAGGAAGTAGGAGCGCTTTGTCGAGCCCAGGGGAGGAGAGCCACGGGGTCTGCTGCTTTTTTGTTTTTACCTTACAAACGGCAACCGGTTCAGATAAAAAAAAACTGCCCCCTGCAGCCTCTGCTGCTCTCCGACATCAGGCAAGCAGACCCCCTTTTTTTAGATGCACTGCGCTTAGAATTTCACCGAGACCTGTGATCCGTGGTCACATCTGGGCAACAGGACCGAAAAGGAAAAGAAAGGATCGCATTGTTTGGCTGTCAGACGTTCGAACAGGTACTCAGTCAGTATTGCTGTTGTTTTATGAACAGGCAGCTTCACGGTCTACACAGGGGGGCCTTTCAGAGTGCATGTCAGTGGAATCCGCCCCTCTGCTACGCCAGTTGAATAAAATAAAAGTTCACACTGAAAAGTATCTGAAGTGAAAAAGGTCTCCGGCTCGGAGAGTAACCCGGTCTCTTTTCTTTCTCCCCGTTTTTCTTTTTCGTCCTCTGTGCCACGTCTTCCATCCCTCCTACCCTGCGGACCGCCCCTTCACGCCACCGCATCTCCCTCTCCACCTCCTTCCTCATCCTCCTCTCGCTCCTCCTCTTCCTCCCGACTCCCGAACTCCCATCACCCCCCGGGGCGTCCCGCCGCAGAGTACAACGCTCGCATCCGGGGGATGAAACAAAACTTTCTGCTGCCCCAGGCAACGCGGCACCGCTCCTTTTCCTTCTCCGGTTTGTTGCCTCCCTCTCCCCCTCTCTCTCTCTCTCTCTCTCTCTCTCCCTCTCCTTCCATCTCTCTTTCTTCTCTCTCTTGCTCTTGCTCTCCCTCTCCTTCCTTCTCTCTTTTTACATCTCTCTCTTGCTTTCTCTCTCTTTCTCTCCCTCTGTCTCTTTCTCTCCCTCTCCCTCTCTCTCTTTCTTCTCTCTCTTGCTCTCCCTCTTCTTCCTTCTCTCTTTCTGTACTTCTCTCTCTTGCTTTCTCTCTCCCTCCCTCTCCTTCTTTCTCTCTTTCTTCTCTCTCTCGCTCTCCCTCTCCTTCCTTCTCTCTTTCTTTACTTCTCTCTCTTGCTTTCTCTCTCTTTTTCCCTTCCTCTCCCTCTCTCTCTCTCTTTCTTCTCTCTTTACTTCCCCCACTTTCTCTCACTCTCTTTCTCTGTCTCTCCCTCTCTTTATTTCTTTCTATCTCTCTATCTCTTTCTCTCACTCTCTTTTCCTGTCTGACTCACCCAACACCCTTGCTTCTTTTCTCCATGGTTATTTTTTCCCATCATACACCACTTCCCGTCTAATTCACCATTCCCCAAAAACGTAGATTTCTAGGAGTGTTTCATCCCACTGCACTGTAAAATACATTAACATCATATATCCCTGACACATGAGCACTTAAGACATGTTCTCACTGAAGGAGGGCAGCAGGGTTTGGGTTCAGATCCCATCAATTCAACCAGTTCATGAATTAAAGAATGTCCATACTATTGCATAGGGGTTTTTTATCCATGAATTTCCTGAGTTGGAATGGAATTGACCTTGGAGACCACAAACAGCTTCATGATACACAAAAAAGGATACAACACTAACTGGCCGATTTCTGTAGTACTACATTGATTCCACTCAAAAAAAATGAAATGTAAAACACTAAAGCCATGTTTAAGTCATCATACAGTATGTGTACTGTGGGAAATAAGAGTCTTTACATAAGAATTAGAATACAGAAACATATAGCATATTACTTCATTGGGCTTTGGACAGTTCCCCCTATACATATCTTGTATAACTCTTGTAGCTGAATAGAATAAAACTGAAAAAGTTACTGTGGGTGTGCTGAGTGATTCAGTTTGCCCTGAGGACAGAACAACACCGTGCAGATAGTGGCCTGTGCACCAAGGCCTTTCGGCTGTGTTCTCGCACTGTAGCCGGCACACTGTGTTATTTCACGACACTGTGTCACTGGGACTGCGCGGATGTTATCTGTTGTCTGTTAGCTGGGATTGGCTGAGAGATGCGCAGCTGCTGTATGCTCATTGGTCAGGCTGGTAGCTCTTGTGCTGCTGCGTACCTGACAGCGGCATTTCAGTGGAACTGGGTTGTGTTGAAAGGGAGTCGCCTCAGAGCACCGTGCGTAGATAACAGGGTGGTCATTTAGATAGGCTGCTTACTGCTGCCTGTCTGAACTGGTGCAGAGAGAGAGAGAGAGAGAGAGAGAGAGAGAGTGAGTGAGAAACAGAGCAAGCGATAGAGGGAGAGAGACTGAGAGGATGAGAAAGAAACTAGAGAGGAGATAAAGAGTGACAGACAGAGAGGATGAGAAAGAGATAAATCAAGAGATAGAGGGAGGGAATTGAAAAATGAGAGGACAGTCAGAGAGACACATAGAGAGATCGATAGTCAAGGAGACATCTTAGATAGGGTCTGTCATTTTTGTGTTCGTGAACTTCAACATCAGTTTTATTTGTCATACCATAAAGTTCCATTTGACCTTGGATTTGAGAGAGACAGAGAGAGAAAGATAGAAAGAGAGAGAGATCCAGTGCTACTTTTGTGTTTTCTCCTGTAGGAAAGGATACTCTGACGTCGCTATGCCATCTCTCTGTTATTCTCCGTGTCTGTTGTGCTGATGTAGTAGTCAGAACAGGGGAGGGGCAAAACGCCATCGGCGTTGGGATTCGCAGCTGGGATCTATTATCTGTGCCTCTTTTCGGTACGGTTGAATTGATCACAGTGCGCGGGACACCGAGCTGTAGGACCCACAGATCTCTCGCGGGAAACCCGCTACAAACGGCTCCGTCTCCGTCACACGCGAGATTCATCGCGAGCTGCCCTGGCTCCCCGATCTGTCACACGCGGCCCTAACATGTTGACATTTCCGTAGCGACGCGATTAAAAGCAGACGGAGAACGCAAATAGATTTCATGTGTGCGCTTCGGCGGTTTGGACGTTTTCAGGCTGTCGGTGCTCGTCTCCTCTGACGGGGAGCACGTCGCTGTCGTTCTGTCAGGGACAGGAAGCTTTGTTTACCGAGGATTTGTTATGCCATTATTATTAAGACTGGGTGTTTGTCACGGATGCTGGAACGCTGAGTTTAATACTGGGACCCTGCCTTTGATACTGGGGCCCTGGCTTTGATACTGCGACCCTGGGTTTGATACTGCGACCCTGGGTTTGACACTGGGACCCTGGGTTTGATACTGGGGCCCTGGGTTTGACACTGGAACCCTGGGTTTGACACTGGGGCCCTGGGTTTGACACTGGGACCCTGGGTTTGATACTGGGGCCCTGGCTTTGATACTGCGACCCTGGGATTTATACTGGGCCTGTTTGATACTGGGGCTCTGGGTTTGAACTGCGACCCTGGCTTGAACTGGGATCCCTGGGCTTTGGTCTGGGGCCCTGGGTTTGATACTGGGACCCTGGGATTTATACTGGGGCCTTGATTTGATACTGGGACGCTGGGTTTGATACTGGGTCGCTGGGTTTGATACTGGGGCTCTGGGTTTGATACTGCGACCCTGGGCTTGGATGCTCAGGTCCCTCCGTGCGCTGTTGGCGGGCGGCTCTGCTCGCCGGTCTCTGACGGCGGTGGAACGCGGCTGACGGTGGCGGTCGGCTCTCTGGGAGAGCGGCGGGGGCGGGGACTCCTGCAGCTGCAGGGCGGTGTTCCCCGGGACTGCTCCCCTGCCAAAAAAGCCTCAGAACTTGTAAATATTTTCCCAGAGCAGTTGCCTAGCATCCAGATCTCTCCGTGTTCACGCCCTGCCATTGCGTGTTTTTCCCAGACCCTCCGTCCCCCTTCCCCCGGCTGGGTCAGACGGGCTGGGAGACGCAGGCAAACACACGTGTTTGGTTTGGGGTGCGTGTGTGTCTGTGTGTGTGTGTGTGTGTGTGCGTGCGTGAGGGGGTGTGTGTGGTGTGTGTGCGTGTAAGAGTGTGTTTGCGTGTGTGTGTGTGTGTGTGCTTGGTTTTTTTGCAGATAGCACAAGACACTTGTGTGCGTTTGCTGACTGAAAATCATGTGATAGCCACTGCCCTGCATTTCCAGTGAAGAGTGTTTATCGGCTGTGATTCAACCGCAGTCGTGCAGCGGTACAAATGCTGCAACTAGCCACTTTAGTCAAGCATAATGGGGCCATTTTCTGTGCTTAAGCTGTAATTAGATAAAGAAAGATAAATATTTTGATGACATGACAAATGAATTTCAGACAAGGGAAGTTGTCCAAGTTGTGGTTGAAGTCATGGAATACACTGCAATTAACTAAGTACACAAAATGTAAACATTTGTGTTTCTGTGTTGCAACATTTTTGTATTTATATATTTTATATCTATTTATATATTTAATTTAATTATATTGCACTTTTTTCCATTTCAGTAAATAGTAAAATAAAAAATAAAAAAGCACAAGACACATGTAGTTAGCGATTGCAGTAATACAAGTTGCATGATGGGTATACACTTACATACACCGTCAATCACTGGCTTCACAGCTCATCCTTCACGCTAAGTGAACCCCTTCCCTGTGAAGGATATGCTGGTTCAAACCCTCTCACTGCGAAGGAGGTGCTGGCTCCCCTGCTCCCTGTGAAGGAGGTGCTGGCTCCCCTGCTCCCTGTGAAGGAGGTGCTGGCTCCCCTGCTCCCTGTGAAGGAGGTGCTGGTTCACCCGCTCCACGTGAAGGAGCTGCTGGCTCTCTACATTGTACTAGCTCTCTCTGGGAGAAGCACCTCCACCTTGGTTCTGCGCACACTGGGGCGATATGCCTCCAGAGATCCAGTCCGTTTTATACCGAGCGCTCTTGTGAGCTTATTGCGTCCTTCGAGGTTTGATCCACAGAAGTGTTAGCCCCTCGCACTGCCATGCCCCGATAACAAGAATAAAAATAATATTGTTTCGCTGATGTGTCGTAGTTTTTAAGGCGGTCAGCGCCCCCCTCAATGAGGACATTGTTCTGTCCGCACGCAGAGATCTGACGGGGAGCCTGTGATTCGGGTGGGAGCGTCCAGCCTGCCAGCCTTTGACAGATTGTAGCGTTTTTTAAAAAGGTCAGCTCTGGTATTTCCCGGGTCTCTGTTCAGAAACGCTTTAGAGTCTCGGCTCTCTGAAAGGACTTATGTCCCTGGGGTGGGGTGGGGTGTGGGGAGGGGTGGGGAGGGGGGGGGGGGGGGTTGACAAGCAGAAGGAGTATGGAGCACTGCCTTGTGGGTACGGAATCCTGCGCGCAGTTAAATGACTGTGGGAAATGTCACTGGCCCCGCCCCCCTCCGTCTGATTGGCAGGCATGCGGTCCCAGGGGATGACCCCGGACAGCGCGGTGGCCCCCGCCCGACGCCGGACCACCAGCGAGGGGCAGTACCAGAACGGCCACGACGGAGGAGGAGGCCCCTCCCCCGGCGGCCCCGTCCGCTCCCCCATCCGCTGCGTCTCCCCCGAGTTCGTCAACGCCATCGCCCTCAACCCTGGGGGGAGACCCAAGGAG